>NC_034594.1:125423637-125436050 GCF_900095145.1 Mus pahari
CAAACAAAAAAAAAAGTTAATAGTTCTGGGAAGTTCTTTTTTTTCTCTGTGTAGCCCTGGCTGTCCTGGAACTCACTCTGTAGACCAGGCTGGCCTGGAACTCAGAAATTCGCCTGCCTCTGCCTCCCGAGTGCTGGGATTAAAGGCGTGTGCCACCACACCCAGCTAACTTTTAAGGAATCAACAAATATACAACTCTATAGCATCAAGAATGAGCCATGTAAACAAATCTGTCTGTTTGCTACTCAACACTCAAACAGCAAGAGAGCTAATGATTTGAACTAATACAATAGGATTGTTTGTCTACACTATAGGTACATCCTGTAACTGCACTGTAGTTGACACAAGCTACAGGTCATAAGTGCCAGCTGACCAGTTTTACAGACTCCAGAACTCTGAATGTACATAAGAAGTTACTATTGTAAATACATATGAAACTATACCCAGCAAGTTTAGTATACTTCCCATTTCCCTATTAATAAAGATGTTATTTATAGTATTGTCAGAAGTGCAGAGCATTAAAAATAAAGAGTCATAAGAAGCTAGCCAGCACAGCTTCAAATGGCACCTAGAAACACTGTGCTCTGTGATGTGTGACATGTCATTTGTTTCTAAAAATATGGACTAAGCAGGATATTCTTAAAATGAAATCATTGTGTTTGTTAAGACTTCAGTTGCATCCACTAATATCCCAACATATTTTCTGAGCTGCGCTGATAGGTCAATTGTCATAAAGAACAAACAGTGGTCACCTCTGAGAGAAGGAAAAAGCCAGTCCACACACTGGGAAGGGCTCTGATAAGGCCCGAACAGATCTCGGCCATGGTTATAGGAGTAGGGTATTTGAAACTATGGGGTCTTCTATATGGATTTTATGTTATAATAAAAGATCTTTTAAAATTCAATATAGGAAGAACAACTAGGGGCTAGAGGAAAGCTTAGGCACTACAGTGCTTGCTGCACAAGCATGAGGACCTAAGTCTGACCCTCAAAATCCCCACTAAAAAACAACCACCACAGTAGGAGCGAGCTGAGGGCCAGTGCCTACGATCCCAACACTGGGAAGGCAGACAGGAGTCTCTAGAGCTCCCTGGCCCTGCAGCCAAGCCTTCTCAGTGAGTGCCAGGCCAGTAGAGTCACAATAACCATTTAATCGAAATAAGCCTTTGCCAGTTATACACGGAGTAGCTCTTCTTCTGTACTGCCAGTCACAGTGTAAACTGACAGCAATTCTCCTCAGGGACACCTTAGCAGTCAGTAACAGTCAGGAGGCAGGTGTCAACACTATATGTCCCAATCATTCCACCTCTAGGCGCTGCCTTTGAACTCTCACACCTGAGCACAAGAGCTGCCTAGAATGTGCTCATTACTGAGACATCTGCAACTGCAGGAAAGTGCCAGTAGTGAAAGCCTTTCTGATCTAAAAGAACTTAGGGATATAGCAATTAGTAAGAAGAAAGCATTAAGAATAACTTAATGATGTACCTGAGGTTTCAGAAACACAAGAAAAGCCAAACTCAAAATTAATAGATGGAAAAATAATAATGATGGAATAATGATGGAGCAGAAATCAATGAACTGGAAATAAAACATACAATAGACCAAGAGCCAATGACACTAAGAGTTCATTCTTTAAAAAGATAAAACAAACACTTACTCAACTTAGCCAAAGATGGGGAAGGCCTGAACTGGTAAATCTGGAGATGAGAGGGTGATATTATGACAGATACTAATAAAATTCAGAGGCTCATTAAGGAACTGTTGGAAAACCTAAATTCCAAAAGATTGGAAAATCTAGAGAAAGTTGACAGAAATATTGTCTCCTAACTTAACAAACCTAGCAGATATAAACAACATAACGGACCCACAGAGGGCCTGAGAATGAGGCTGGGAACTCCAAGGGGTGGTAAGTGAGTAAATGAAGGGGAACTCTGTTGAAAATGAGGGTGACAGAGGTAATTCAGGAGAAAGGAAGCCCTTTTCCTCCTCTGTCACTTTTCAAACACAGAATCTCCTGCTACCTTTTAGAAATTAAAACCTTTACTTAGAATGCCAAGCTGGAAATATACCTTAAGCTAGGCACAACAATGGTGATCATGAAAGAAAGGATGGGTGCACTGGGTTATACTCAAATTAAAATGTTACTTGTTAAAACATACTTTAAAAATGGCAAGGGGTGGGTTTAAAAACTGGAACATACAACCAATGAAAGATTATTGACAAAAATATAAAAAGAACTTATAAAAGTGAAGAGAAAAACGAGAAAGAAAGAAAACCCACAAAGAGTCTACCAGGCGAGGGTCTGTCAGACTAAGACAAAAGTCCTCGCTCACCTGTTATGGCTGAGGGAAGCAGAAATAGGCGTAGGCACCACCGTCTGCAGCCCTTCCCCTTCGATCTCAGTGCCGAGGAGGCAGATGAGTTGTAGTTCTGGTATTCCTACACAGTTCACTTCATGCCAACTTTTACCTGAAAGAGCATCAAGAATGGACAAATGCATTCATTCAAAAGCAAAGATAAGCATTCTAAACATCTAATATTCAGCTGAACAAACTGCACTCGTAATAGAACCTCCTCTCTTTGTTTTTCTAATCTTTTCCATGACCTAGTAATTCCCAATGTAAATGAATAAAGAAATGTAAAATTAACTGGCAAAATTAATAGTAAATGAAAAAATGTTTGCTTATTATATGCAAACAGTCCTATATAACAACTCAACCCCCCCCCAACCTCCCACACCCCAACAGCAAACCAATATAAACAAGCAACTTACTCTCCATGAGATCCAGGTAAACCAAGAATGCTATATAAACTTGGGTGGCATCTCCTATATCTAATTCCATCATTTCTAAGTACTGAAAATCAAAATGCAATTGTTAAATAGAGAAGAAAATAATAGCTCAATATTTTCTTTCATTTAACAAATATTCACTAAATATATGCATATAATATATATACATATATGGATATAAACCATCTTCTGGATATAATGGAAGTTAAAAGAATGTAAGGTCTTTTCTCTGCCTCTAAAAATATCTACAATTGTTAAACACATCCATGCAGTCTCCCTTCATGCAAAAACACTACCTTATCAATCACCAAAATCTAAGAATGTTCAAGTCCCTTATATAAAATGTAAGGATATTTACATATAATCTGTGTAATCTTTAAACCATCTATAGGTTATTTTAAGTGCCATATAATGTTTAGAAATAATGATAATAAAAGTCTGCACATGTACAATATAGAGAACATTTTTTTTCAAATGTTTTCAATTAAAAACTAATTAGCAAATCCTCCACCATGTAGGACTTGAGTGTATGGAGAAGCTCAATGGTCCAGTGTGAGAAATTATGGCAAGCAAGAATAAGCTATAGAAAGTCAAGTCTATGAAGAATCATAGCCACCAGGAGCAGAGAAAATTTAGATTTTCATTGGGCTATGCTATGGGATGCCTCAATTTCTCTGGCATCTAACCTGCATATAGTAAAAAATCTGCAAAATTCTGAACAGCTCCTGCTCTTGAGTGGGAGTTATTTAATTTAGTTTTAAAGAAGCAAATTACTTCTTTCAGACTTGCCAGTTGTTATAGGAAAACCCCAAAAATCTACCACTGCAGGGAAGGCCCTGGGCATCCACACACAGTGGGGCAAGTGTGGTTGATGCACAGGTCAGATGTTTGCAGAACCTTGAGGGGGTAGACCTAAAGTCACTGACCATCTCCATTGGTTGCATGGTAAATGTGCAGGTTCAAAAGAAGGGCTTTATGTGCCCCAAATCTCAAAAAGTGCTTAACAGTGGTACTAAGACATTTTGTGTTAGGCTACAAGGTCTAATTTGCTGTTCCTGGAAGGAAAAAAAAAAAAATCAGGAAGATTTGGTGGTTTATACAGCCATTAAGTTCAATAGGAAAAGAATCTACAAGTAAGAAAACTGTCAGCCGGGCGTGGTGGCACATGCCTTTAATCCCAGTCAGAGGCAGGCGGATTTCTGAGTTCGAGGCCAGCTTGNGCTACAAAGTGAGTTCCAGGACAGCCAGGGCTACACAGAGAAACCCTGTCTCGAAAAACAAAACAAAACAAAACAAAAAAATAAATAAATAAAAAAGAAAAAGAAAAGAAAACTGTCTAAAGGCAACATCAAAGCTAGATGGTTTCAAAGGGTTACTAATTCTTATATAGTACTTTTTATATGTCAGATACCTTATACAAACTACCCTATGAGGTTAAGTACTACCATTATCCCCTATTTTTAAATGAAGACAGGTAAATATACTGAGACACATCAAAAAAGTGAAGCACAACTACGACGAAGTCAAACAAGTCAAAGCAAATCAAAGTTTACCAACTTTGTAACAGAAATAAGATTCAAACTTGGGAAGTCGGAATTGGTGTCCATGTTCCTAGTCACTATTGATGTCTTCTCTCTCTCTCTAACCCCTCCCCTGTCGTTATGGTAACTAGTAACATTCCCACGCTATTGTTTAAGGAGCTGATGATGGGAAATCATAAGAAAACGCCAAGCTTCATGAGGTGGTGGTGCCTTTTTAAGGTTTGTGTTTACAAATATTCGCTTTCCTTGTTTGGAGACACTTATCCGACTTAATAACTCTCAATGGGGAAAGTTGCCATTTTATTAATGTACCAGTCCTCGAGGTCTCTCTATACAGCCTCCATTCATTATCAGCAGACTGCTTGTGGCTTAACGGATACAAAGTATCAATTTCCCAAGCAGAAGGTTATCCTTATTTTCCTTGAGGCCAACACAGAAAATACAATGCCAATAGTTCTCTGCCCTGTACAAGAACTTCCTCAAGCTTTCCAAGATATAAGAAAAATTAGGATTCTGTTCCCATACAGAATCAAGATGCATACACTTTGGGCCTAAGGCTAAGTGTAATGCTTAATTGCGACTGTGCCTAAATCCATTATTTGCGGACTCCTAGATCTCAGCCGTAGCCCACAGACTGTTTCTGATCGGTTAACTGTGGACTCAGTCCATCTCAGAAAGGACTGTGTAGTTAAGAAAACAGGTATTAATGGGGAGCTCAGCAGCAGCCTCTGGGTTAAGAGTGGCCTTGGCAGCATGACGAGAATGGTGTTAGTCTGTACTATATAACTCGTATAAACAAACAAAAATGACACTGCGGGCGACCGGTGGCCTTGCACTCGGGGTCCCCCCCTACCCCACGCCGCGAGGCTGGAGTGCGTCCTCCGCCGAGACGCGGGCCGGAGAGGGAGCGCGGGGCCGAGGGCCGGGTCGGCGCCCTGCTGGCCTCGCGCCTCCTGACCTTAGGGTGTGTGCCCATCCAGGCGTCCTCGGGAGCCCACGTGTGGGCGCCGCCGCCGCCCTCGCGAACCGGAGCCGGGCCAGGCCCGCTACATCCCGGGGTAGGCTCGGAATCGCTGCGCTCCTCCATGCCGCCCGCGCAGAAAGCCGTGGTGCACCGCAAACCCCGCTCGGCCAGAAGCAGGAGGTCCAGCGCGCGGGAGTTCCGCTTCCCGCCGCGCACACTGGGCGGAGAGTTGGCCCGGCCACGCCCTCTGACCTGGGACAGGCACCAGCGCGGATGAGCTCCGCCCCCCTCCACCTTCCCTCTTCACCCCTCCAGTCTGGGCAGGTTGTAGGGTAGAGAAAGTTAACTAAAAAACCTGAATTCAGAATCCTTCCGTCCTTCATAAACCCGTGCTCTCTCGCTTGAGATATGAAGGATTCTTAACTCGTCTTTGCCTTCAATTCCTGGGAGCAGGAAAAGATCCCATTCAATGCCCTGCTGTCGAAGTTTAAAATAAAAACACAGTTGTAAAGCAAGTCCAAAGCATGAGGTGTTGAACAGGTATTGAGAACTAACGTAAATATATGACTTACAAGCCAAAGATGAGAACCTTCAGACTGATGGGTAGGGCATGGCAAGTGGGTTTGGATTTACCCTGAGGAAGAAAGGAGCCAGTGGAGGCTCCTGGTATTAAGAGGAGTGGTTACAAAGCCACTATATTAACCAAGACCAAGAAAGCTTCCAAAATTAAAAAAAAGTACCAGGCAAAAGAAAACTTGTAATTCAAAACACAGTAGATTAAGAATCTTGTGTTGAAGGCCGGGCGTGGTGGCACACGCCTTTAATCCCAGCACTTGGGAGGCAGAGGCAGGCAGATTTCTGAGTTTGAGGCCAGCCTGGTCTACAGAGTGAGAGCCAGGGCTATACAGAGAAACCCTGTCTCGTGTCTCGAAAAAGAAAGAAAGAAAGAAAAAAAGAAAGAAAGAAAGAAAGAAAGAAAGAAAGAAAGAAAGAAAGAAAGAAAGAAAGAAAGAAAAGAAAAAGAATCTTGTGTTGAGCTAGGCACTGGTGGAGTGGTTGGAGCTCGCCCGCCTTTAATCCCAGCACTTGGGAGGCAGAGGCAGGCGGATTTCTGAGTTCGAGGTCAGCCTAGTTTACAGAGTGAGTTCCAGGACAGCCAGGGCTACACAGAGAAACCCTGTCTCAAAACAAAACAAACAAAACAAAGAATCTTGGGTTGAAACAAAACTTTGATGAGACCATTACAACCATCAGCAATGAAGTACAAGAAAACATATTTTTAATGAATGGAAATCTCAAGGGTCAAATCTCAAAAATGAAAAAAATTTTAAAAATCCAAATAGGCGTTCTGTAGTTCAAGACTACAGTTTTGGAAATAAAGATTTCCAGTGGGTGATTTTTGACAACCAAAATGGAATTTGGGGGGAAGAGCAGGTGAAGTTGCAGGTAGATGAAGAGAAATCACTAGAGATGAACAAAAGAGTGAAATTTTATTTTTATAAGTGTGAGGTGGGGAGAGGCAAAGTGCCAGGCTTAGTGGTGAATGACTATAATCTCAGTATTCGGGAGGCTGAGTCGGGAGGATTGTGATGTTGAGCCCAGCCGAGTCTACAGAGTGAGTTCTAGTTCAGCCTGGACTACAGATCAAAACCTGTCACCGTAAACGAACACGCAGAGAATGAACAAAGGTGGCCACATGTTAGTGGACTAACAGGAGAATGGGATAGAAAGCAGTGAAAAAATGATGGCCAATTTTTTTTTCACAATTTTAATGAAATAAATTTGCCATTACAAAATGATAAACAAGTATCATTAAATGAGACATGAGTTCCCACTGTTGAAAAAAAGAGAAAACCTTAAATTTATCAGAAAACTAACTACAAGGAAACTCCACCTACAAAGATTCATATGAAAACATTATCTTTGTCTCCAAAAAACAGCTATTGACAGCCTCTCCCAGAAGCAAACATTACTAAAATTAGGAGGCTCCCTGAAGCAGCAAACACTGACACTAATTCAAGAGATTAGAAATAAAAAAACTCTCCTCTCTGGCTCCTAAAGACTTAAATCGGTCAAAGAGTTAATAGCATTTGATTGCTAAACTGAGAATGGTGATCCTGTAACTCAGGAAGGAGATCTGAGAGATTCTATGTGAACAACACTCCAATATCTGCAAGGGAATATTTTCTTTCTTTTTTTTATTGGCTATTTTATTTATTTTACATTTCAACCGTTATCCCCTTTACTGGTTTCCCCTCAAAACAAAACCCTATCCCCTATCCCCTTCCCCTACTTCTATGAGGGTGCTCCCCCAACCACCCATCCACTCACGACTTCTTGCAATGAATGGCATTCCCCTATACTGGGGCTTCAAGCCTTCACAGGACCAAGGGCCTCTCCTCCCATTGATGCCAGACAAGGCTATTCTCTGCTACATATGCAGCTGGAACCATGGGTCCCTCCATGTGTACTCTTTGGTTAGTGGTTTAGTCCCTGGGAGCTTGGGGGATGGTGGGGGGGTCTAGTTGGTTGATATTGTTGCTCTTCCTATGGGGTCGCAAACCCCTTCAGTTCCTTCAGTCCTTTCTCTAACTCTTCCATTGGGGTCCCTGTGCTCAGTTCAGTGGTTGGCTGTGAGTATCTGCCTCTACCTCAACAAGATAGAACAAGGGCTAGAGGGATGCTCAGCACTACCTTTTCTTCCAGAGGTCCTGAGTTCAATCCCTAGCAACCACATGGTGGCTCACAACCATTTGTAATGAGATCTGATGCCATTTCTGTTGTGTCTGAAGACAGCTACAGTGTACTCACATATATAAGATAAATAAATAAATCTTTTTAAAAGGGGGGTATTAAAGGATAACCAGAAGAGTGGATGGGGGAGAGAGCCCTGAAAGGGTAACGAAAGCAGTAGAAACTTGTTATAGGTAGATTAAAAATAATGATATATACACACTTTATATAAAGTGCTTCTGACTTTTAATGCCACTGTCTATTTAATAGTTGAACAAAAATGGAATTTATTTTCTGCTGGATTAGAGAATGAAGACTTTCAAGTGGGTCTTTGCTGGTTAGGAATGGCTAAGAATAAACACAAAGGATTCGGGACTCTGAGAGAACCTTGCATTTAAAGCACAGAATCAGAAGGACTCTTGTGGCAAGCTTAGAGTGAAATCTACCAGAGAGCAGGGTAGAGTTTCAGCTCTGATAGGCTGCAGGAATTTTCCATTTGTAAATGCTTCAATAATTCATTAGAGTACTGAAGGGCTTAGAAGGAAAAAGCTAGGTAAGCAAGTAGCAGTGAATACAGTCCCCTCCTGAATACGATGTGTAAGCACATTCTGTGAAACCTGGCACTTACAGCGATGATTTCCCAGGCTGATATTCTACCCAGGCCATTTTTATCCTACAAAAAAAATCAGTGACATCTATGCAGAGATATATCAGTTAGTCTCAAGAGAAAAAGCCCACACTAAATCGTGATTCAAAGTGTGTTGAAGAAAAAGGAGGGCTTTTGCATAGCATTGTGTAAGACTAACTTCAAGTTTTAAAACATGTAGCATTTTTAGAGCTACATATTTTATGTAGCCTTTTACTCACTAGCTTTTTTATTATATCCATATATGTGTGTTGTAATTTATGTTTTGCACACAAGCCATATGACTCCTCATTCTCTTGTTTCAAGAGTAAGTGAGATACTAATTCTTCTAGAAAATATTTGGAAAGTGTGATGGTTTGTATATGCTTGGTCCAGGGAGCAGCACTATTAGAAGATGTGGCCTTGTTGGAGTAGGTGTGTCACTATGGGCAAAGGCTTAAAGACCCTCACCCTAACTACCTGGAAGTCAGTATTCTGCTAGCAGCCTTCAGATGAAGATGTTGAACTCTCAGCATTACCTGCACCATGCCTGCCTGGACACTGCCATGCTCCTGCCTTGACGATAATGGACTGCACCTCTGAACCTGTAAGCCAGCCCCAACTAAATATTGTATAAGAGTTGCCTCGGTCATGATGTCTGTTCACAGCAATAAAACACTAAAGCAGAAGTTGGTACCCGGGACTGGGGTGTTGCTGTGATAGACCTGACCCTGCTTTTGTTTGGAAGGATGTGGATTTGGGGACTTTGGATTTGGAAAGCAGTGGAATGCTTTAAATGGGGCTAAATGGGCCATCCTGGTAGGAATATGGAAGACTTTGTGACTGAGAGTGATTTGAATTGTGCAGGCCTGATGTTTCAGTGGAGAATTTCTATATGTGGGCCTAGAGACTGTTTTGTGGGGTTTTTGGTAAAGAATGTGGCTGCCTTTTGCTCTTGTCTGAAGGGTTTGCCTGATGCTAAAATGAAGAGATTCAGATTAATTGCATTGACAAAGGAAGTCTCAGAAATGCCCATCATAGACTTCTCTATTTTAAAGAGCATTTTAAACAGGCGTAGCAAGCTGAGAAAGGAAAAATATAAATATATGGTTCAAGTATTAAAGGGACACCAGGAAGTGAAATGGAGCTGAATCCTATGTTCAAGGAGATAACAAATAAAGGGAGTGGGACTTTGGGACAAGGTCCTACCCAGCTAAATTTAGACCTAGGCATGGTGGTGCACACCTTTAATCCCAAGAGACAGGCATTAGGATCTCTGAGTTCAAAGTCAATCTACAGAGCAGGATCCAGGCCAGCCAAGCTTAGACAGTGAAGGAGTCAGAAAAGAAGCTAGTGATAATGTAATAAAACAAGGGGGCCATGTCCCAGCTCCTGTGAGCAGCAGAATTCAGCAGCTTCAGCCATGTGTCTCTGGCTTTATAGTCAAGAGGAGAAGGAGACTACTGGGACAATTGACGCAGGTTAGCTGGAGCTAAGAAATTAGTGTTGATTAAGAAGAGACCAGCATCACTGAGGTGAAATCTTCCTGGAAGGTTTTTCTGAGAGCACAAAGGAGCTGTGATCCAGAGGTAGCCAAGGCTGTACCTCATGCTGCAGCTGAGGAGTGTGCAAGAGTCACCCAGGTGGTATTGGTTTCGAAAGCATTAAGGGGTCATGAAGAACAGCTGAGGTTTGGCATTGTGAGAGGCCATGAAAGGTCACTGGTGAAGGTACAGCCTTATTTGCAGTTGATGACTCGGGACTGAAGGGATCATGTGAAAGATTTGAGGCTTGGCACCATAAAAAGAGCCTATGAGAGGCTATTGGTGAAGCCTAGTTGCAGAGGAAGTCCCCAGTGTATTGGAGATGCCAGTACCATGGGATGATCACCAAGAACAGCAGCGGCAGTGGATTGGAGTCAACCTGAGCTTAGAGTGCTACAGAGGGCAGACCTGGAGATGTGACGCCAACCCAGAAGATCATATGTGGATCTCAGACACTGAAACAAGAAACTGAAACATTGAAGTTGCCTTGGAGACCCCAAGATTTTTGAGATGGCAGAGGCACAGGATATCTCCTGAGGAAAGCTGTTGATGGGGACTGGAACCAGCCCAGGGGAAAGAAGTTTGTTGCAGTCCGCAAAGATGAAAAAGGCATTGGAGATCTGAAGACCTCCTTGAAATCAGACATGGAGATGCAGAGTTTGAAGTTTGCCCAGTTGATTTCCTGTCTTGCTTTGCGGATTACTGTTAAGAGATCGGATGAGACTTCGGATTTTTAACATTGTTGAGACTGCTATAGACCATTGGGACCTTTGAAGTTGGACTAAATGTATTTTGCATTATGCTACGTTTATGTATGGCTCCCATAGACTCATATGTTTGAACAAGCCTATCAGGGCCAGGGAATGGAATGTTATGGTTTGTATATGTTTGGCCCAGGGAGTAGCACTATTAGAAGGTGTGGCATTGTGGAGTAGGTGTGTCTCTGTGGGCAAAGGCTTAAGACCTTCACCCTAACTACCTGGAAGTCAGTATTCTGCAGCCTTCAGATGAAAATGTTGAGCCAGCCCCAACTAAATATTGTATAAGAGTTGCCCCAGTCATGGTTATCTGTTCACAGAAGTAAAATCCTAACTAAGACAGAAAGCTATATTTTCCTACCCATGGGCATGAACATATACAAGGTAATCTCCAACAAGTACAAAAATATCTAGAATAAAGCAAATGCAAGTTCTCTGATTCTTTTCACACAATTACCAGTGTAATCTAAAGCCTGTATTTTCAAAATCAAGATATAATGTATTTCATTTTAAGGGCCATTTACATTTAGAACAAAACAATATACATTTCTTAGGATAAAAATCAAACAAGATGGGCTGGTGAGATGGCTCAGTGAGTAAGAGCACCTGATTGCTCTTCCACAGGTCCTGAGTTCAAATCCCAGCAACCACATGGTGGCTCACAGCCATCTGTAACAAGATCTGACTCCCTCTTCTGGAGTGTCTGAAGACAGTTACGGTGTACTTACATGTAATAAATAAAATAAATAAAACATTTTTAAAACAATCAAACAAGATGTCTTTGGAAAATGTTATAGATATTCTTCGAGGTCATTGGATAAGGTCTAAATACATGGATAGAAAGACCTTGCAGCTGGAAAGGTTCAATCTTGTAAAGAAAAAAAACTTCCTTTAAGTTATCTATAGATTCTATCAATCCCAATCAAAACCCCAATAGAGATTTTTGATTTTTTGCAATAGTTGATGGGCAGGTTCTGAAATGTAGACATATGTAGACAAATGTAAGGGACACAATGTATCTAAGATTTTTTTATGATTAAAAAAGGGGCAAGCTGCTTATGAAAGACTGCAGTGAACAGAATATGATGAACCGGCAGGCCATGTATATAAACTACTTATAAGCACTAGAGAAACTGAAGCAGGGACAATCTGAGTTTATAGCCAGATGGAGGAACTGCACAAAGCAATGATAAATCGACAAATCTGTAGATATAGAGAAGCATATATGCATGATTAAATAGTAACTGGCTTGGTAAATATGAAAAGTTATCAAAATCAATTTATACTCCCTGTACTGGCTAGTTTTGTGTCAACTTGACACAGGCTGGAGTTATCACAGAGAACGGAGCTGCAGTTGGGGAAATGCCTCTAAGAGACTCAGCTGTAAAGCATTTTCTCAATTAGTGATCAAGGGGGGAGGTCCCCTTGTGGGTGGTGCCATCTCTGGGCTGGTAGTC
>NC_034594.1:125436080-125440978 GCF_900095145.1 Mus pahari
TCTGCATCAGCTCCTGCTTCCTGACCTGCTTGAGTTCCAATCCTGACTTCCTTGGTGATGAACAGCAGTATGGAAGTGTAAGCTGAATAAACCCTTTCCTCCCTAACTTGCTTCTTGGTCATGATGTTTGTTCAGGAATAGAAACCCTGCCTAAGACACTCCCCAAACATTCTATCTCTGCTCTTGCTTACCAAAAGGGGGAGGAGGGGGAATGGTCGTCATTTGATCAGAGGAGCTAGAAAGTTGCAAATCTGCAGGTCAGGCTGGCAGGCTGGGAGCAAGCAGAGGAAAGAGTTGATGTTACAGCCTTGAATTCAAAGGCAGTCTGGGAGCCCAACTTCTTCCTTGTTCTGGAATCCCATCCTCCCCCCTTGAGGCCTTTAGTAGATTGGATGAGGCTTAGCCACAAAACAAAGTGAAATGTGTTTAGCTTAAAACCTTCTGAATTGGATGTTAATTATATCTAAAAGAAAAATAACTCACAACAGTCTTTCTACTGTTTGGACTAAATATTAGGGCACCCCCTGCCTAGCCTTGCTGACACCTCCAAACAAAATAGAGAGTAGCCTATAGCTCAGTCTACTGCTCACCCTGGGCAGAAGAGCCAAGCATGTGACAAGAAGGGACACAAGTGGGTTTTATGTTAGCGGCCATTGTCTGTTTTCTTCAGGCAGGTGCTGAGCACACGTTTAATTAATAGTGTTGACATTAATGAGGGGTTTTGTATTGTATTAGCTTATAGTGTAGTTTGTGTTTATAAGTACTGTAGGAACACAAAGGGATGATCTCTGTAAATAAAGAGGTGCAGATACACATCTTAAATAATAGCTGGCTATGAAAACGCATCAAAACTAAGTCACAGTCCTCCAAACATCTCGTCGCTAGCTATATGGTCAACATCCGTGTCTTAGAGTTTCATTCCCGTGGAGAGACACCATGACAATGCCAACTCTTACAAAGGACAACGTTTAATCAGGGCTGGCTTGCAGGTTCAGAGGTTTAGTCCATTATCAGCTGCAGTGAAAACTTAAGGGTTCCATGGAAAGTCAGTTGTGTGGGATGGTGCTTTGCTGCTGGGGCAAACACCTGAAGGAGTGTTTTTCTGAAGAGGACACCGGTGCAAAGCTAAGGCCAACTCAAGAAGGAACATTTTGCTGAAGCAAACACATGTGTAAGTATGTTCTGCTAAAGCAAACATGTGAAAGGACACAAGATGAAGGATTCTTTGCTAATGTTACACATGTATTGGTCTGCTTTACACTGAGTAGTTGAGCTCCATTTGTCAGGACTCCATAGAGAGAAATGCACCAGAAACTTCAGGTGGTGTGCTGTGGCTTCTTGGTGCTTCCTCAGACTCAGGCTGATTTGCAGAGTGATGTCAGCTGACACAGACACACATGCTGAGGCAAGACACAGTGAAACCAAGATCAGTGAAGATGGAGACCCACAAGCCTTGCACAGTTAGCTCTATAAGAAAGCCTAACTCAGCCTTCAACACTGTCCATTAAGTCCCATTTATACCCTTCAAACAGCACAGCAAAAGTGGCTGAGATTTATATGGGTTGTCTGCTCTCAAGGGCAGCAAGGGCAAGATAACTTTGGTAGTTGGAACCTTTCCCAGCCCCAATTAACATTGTATAATGTTTGAATTAAGTAATTGGAGTGAGCTAGCTGGGTGTCAGTCTTTCCAAGAAGGTGGAACCTTCTGCTCCTTCAGAAAATGAAGGCTTAGCATCTTGATGAGCTTCTCTCTCTACTGCAGCGCCAACAACTAACATCAATCAATAGCGGACTCCATGTTCTGTAGATAGCAACTGAAAGAGACAGCTGCTGCCAATCTCTGGCATTCACAGTAATTAAAAAAAAAAAAAAAAAAGCTCAGATAAACTGTTAAGGTAACAGAAGGAAATACGGTTTCTTAGTTTTAACTCACTTGGTTTGTAGTATGATTAACAAATGATAAATGTTAAACCACGTTGGTAAGGGGTAAGAGGATCTTAGTTTTGGAAGTTGAGTAGACATGGCTTGGGAGACAAAAGAAAGAAGAGATAACACCTCTGAGAAACCCTTCTAAAAGGTAACCATCCCTACCACCCCGTAGAAATAACCCTGCCTTCCTCAGTTGCTGCTGGAACATACTTCTGCCACAGGGCTTCTAATAGACTTCACTCGGTATCTTCTGCGAGTGAGTGAGTCTCCAAGAGTAAGGACAGTTCCTGAGGAGGATGGAGGGGGAGGAAGCAGATTTTAAGCCGTTGCCTATCAAAGTATAAACACTACAGAAAAGGGTTAGGGCAGGACACCCAGATTCAAAGAGTAAAATTGCCCTGCAGACTGCATGGACCAGGTAAAAGGAAAAGCATATGGAAGTGACTAAAACGAAAGTTGGTACCAGGAGTAGGGTATTGCTGTGTTAGGCCTGGCCATGCTGTTTGTTGGAGGAATATGGAAGACTTTGGGACTTTAGATTGGAAAAGCAATTGAAGACTTTAAACAGGGCTTACTGGGCCATCCCAGTGGAGTGTGACAGATGCTGAGAGCAATGTAAATTGTGATGACCTGGCTCAAGATATTTCAGAGGGAAAAAAATATTAGTATATGGCCTAGAGACCATTCTTGTGATACTTTGGCAAAGAAAGTGGCTGATTTTTGCTCTTGTCCAAAAAAATCTGCCTGAGATCAAATTGAAGTGTTTGGATTAATGGCATTGACAGAGATTTCAAGACACCTTAGTATTGACTGTGTTGTGTGGTTATTGGTGGTGAATTTTAAGCAAATCTATAATGAAAAGGAGCAATCTGAGAAAGGAAAATATAAAATGCAAAGTTTGAAGAACAAAGGGCACCAGGAAATGAAGTCCCAGTGCTCAAGGAGATAAATCTAAAGAAAAGCCTGATTCTTCATGGAATAAAGGGAGCGGCGACCTCAGGGCAAGACCCCACCCAGCTAAGCTTCCAACTTGTGAAAATGAATTGAAGAAAAGCTGAAACAGTCAAGGAAACCACCAAGAAGAGAAAGCTAATATAATAGTAATTTTACAAGGGGGCCAAGTCCCAGCCCCATCAAGCGGCATAACCTGGCAACTTTGGTCATATCAGTTTTTTGGTTTTAGAGCCAAGAATAGAAGAAAGGGTTTGTAGAATTTTCCTCCATGGCTGAGGAAAGCTGCTGAGGCCAGGGGTGTGTCAGGGATGTCCCTGCATGGAGGCCCAGAGATTGTGTGAATCAGTGACTGGGGACCCAAAGATGTGGGATATGCCAGAGTTGTGAGATGCCTGCCAAAGAGGGCTGCAGACTGGGAGTGAAACCAGGCCAAAAGAGAGAATGTTACAGTCAACAAAGCTGTAAGAGTTTGGAGATCTAAAGAGCGCTTTGACATCAGACATAGGCAGAATTTGGAGTTTGTTCTGCTGGTTTTAAGTCTTGTTCTGGTCCAATATTTCTTCATTATGTTCTGTGTGTGTGTGTGTGTGTGTGTGTGTGTGTGTGTGTATTTCTGTATGTTGGAAGTATGTGATCTCCTTTTTTATTTTGATTTTGCATGGTGTTACAAGTAAGAGAGTGCTTTGAGTCTCAGAAAATACTTCAAACTTTGCACTTTTAAATGTTGTTGAGATTGTAAAAGACTGGGGGGGGGGGCTTCTGAGGTTGGACTAAATGCATATTGCATTATGACCAGGAGTCAAGTCTATCAGAGACAGGGAGTGGAATTGGGTTGTTTGAATAAGAATGGCCCTCATAAACCAATATATTTAAATACTTAGTCACCAGGAAATGGAACTGTTTTAAAGGAGTGGAAGGATTGGGAGGTGTGGCCTTGGAGGAAGTGTGTCCCTGGGGATGGGCCAGGCTCTCTTTCTCTGCCCGGGGATCAGGGTAGCGCTCTCAGTGGCTGCTCCAGCATCATCTCTGCCTGCTATTACGCTCCCACCGTGATGAAAATAATTAAACCTCTGAAACTGTAAGCAAGGCCCCTGTAAACAATGAACTGTTTTCCTTTGTAAGTATTGTGTTGGTCGTGGTGTCTCTGCACAGCAGTTAAGAGAGGAAAGAACTTGCAAACAAGCAGAACTTGAAGAAGTCAAGGAGTGGTGCTTACATGACAGAGTTCTGGAAAGCTGACAACAAAAAAAATATCTCACTACATTTGTAAATACCAAAGTCTCTGTGGACCTTGCCAGAATAGTCCCAGGGGAAAGAACTGGACAACGTCACATTTTGCTATGACAAGAGCAAAGGGAGGTTAAGAAAGAGAGGAGGGCAGTATTGACTTCTCTTTCAAGGAGCTTGACTAACAGAGTGCCACTAGGAGATAAAGGTTGTTAATTTTGTTTCAGAAGCAGGGTTTTACATAACCCAGGTTACATGACATTGTGATATGTAGGTAGCTAAGGTTACCTTGAACCCCTGATTCCTGTCTCTACCTCCTTACTGTTGGAACGGGGAACCTGGCCACCATGTCTTCTGATACTTATAAAAAGTATTTGTTCTTCTTGAGTTTCATGTGTTCTGCAAATTGTATCTTGGGTATTCTAAGCTTCTGGGCTAATATCCACTTATTAGTGAGTGCATATCATGTGAATTCTTTTGTGATTGGGTTACCTCACTCAGGATGATACCCTCCAGGTCCATCCATTTGCCTAGGAATTTCATAAATTCATTGTTTTTAATAGCTGATCAGTAATCCACTGTGTAAATGCACCACATTTTCTGTATCCATTCTTCTGGTGTGGATACTTTGGCCCTCCTTAGAATTGGGAACAAAATACTCACGGAAGGAGTTACAGAGACAAAGTCTGGAGCTGAGATGAATCCCAGCACTCGGGAGGCAGAGGCAGGTGGATTTCTGAGTTCGAGGCCAGCCTGGTCTACAGAATGAATTCCAGGACAGCCAGGGC
>NC_034594.1:125441448-125454170 GCF_900095145.1 Mus pahari
GCTGCATATGTAGCAGAAGATGGCCTAATCGGCCATCATTGGGAAGAGAGGCCCCTTGGTCTTGCAAACTTTATATGCCCCAGTACAGGGGATTGCCAGGGCCAAGAAGTGGGAGTGGGTGGGTAGGGGAGGGGGGGAGGGTATAGGGAACTTTCGGGATAGCATTTGAAGTGTAAATGAAGAAAATACCTAATAAAAAATTGGAAAAAGTTTTAAAAAAGTGTTTGTTTTAAGGACGTGAGAATGGGCTAAGTTTTAGGATGAGAGAAGGGAGTTGCTACAAATGGAGTAGTTGAAGGTTTGGAGAGCAGAGAAGAGCAAGTTGAGGCCTTCCAACAGTTATGGAGAAGATAAAAGACACACAGTAAAAGACACACACACTCTGTGTGTCAGAGCTGAGGGCTGGTTGGCCTGGCAGTGACGATCATGAACTGCCAGGGCCCCTAGTTCAGTCTGCACACAGGGCAAAGGCTGTGGATTTCATGCCACAGTTTACTCTGGTCCATATGTTATCTTCAAAGCAAAGAACCTCTAGCTGAGTATTCCAGCTGCTTAAACATTTTGCCAAATGATCGTGTTTTATGTTCTACCTTGGCCCTGTCTTCTGCCCTCCATTCTCTCTCTTCTCTTTGACTTGTGCTGATCTTCCCACTCTGTCAGTTTGGGTGATTAAGTAGGGAGGGGCATGTGAATCTTTTCCTTTTCATCTCCTCACTTAGGAAGGTGCTCCTTGGGCTGGAGAAAGAAAGAAAGGAGGGAAGGAGGGAGGAAGGGAGGAGGAGAGAGAGAAAGAGAGAGGGTGGGGGATGGGACTCCAGAATATTGATCCATTAGGAGCTATTATTTTCAGGGTTCTGATTTGAGGTCTAAAATTCTCCAAGTCTTCAAAATTTCAGGAGAAGTTGTGTGTCTATAGAAATACAAGCATTCTGCCTCTGTAGAAGTTATAACATTGTTTCTCACAGTCCTGGGTGGTTGAGGAGACATCCAGTTTTAGAACTCTAATCTGTCAATAGGTGCATTATAAAACCTTGGATACATCGCGTCACTGTGAAGAACTTCAGACTGCGGTTTGCAAAAGCAGAATAAATTTTCTTGGGGTTGTACCGTTATGTACACACACACACACACACACACACACACACACACACACACACACACGCCCATTGGCAGTCAGAGCCACACCTCACAGCTCTAGAGGAAGCCGCAGACCTCAGCTGTACAAGCGCAGCCTGGACTAGGGGAACTTTCCCTGGAACTCGGGACGATCAGCCTCACGAAGTCGACCTGTCTGCAGGGCGGAGCACGGGGCGAGCGCGGGTGGCAGGGAGTCGGTGCACAGGGGACTCAGGCCAAGGCTGGACGGCGGCGGGTCCCGCGAGTCGCAGAAGTCAGTGCCGGTGCGCGCTCCCGCCGTCCCGGGGCAGCCGCATCCCCAGCGCCGCTGGCGGCATCGCTGCCTCCCGCCGGCTACGGAACATGGCTGCGCGCCTCGCCACTGTCGCCTGCGCGCTGTTGCTGCTGTCCTCCGCCCTGCTCCGCCGCGGCTGCCGGGCGCGCTTCGCCGCCGAGCCCGACTCCGATGAGGACGGAGAGGAAACGGTGGCGTTCCCCGAGTCGCCCCTGCAGAAACCCACGGTGTTCGTGGTCGTCCTCGCCCGCAACGCTGCGCACACGCTGCCTCACTTCCTTGGCTGCCTGGAACGGCTGGACTACCCCAAGAGCAGGATGGCCATCTGGTGAGCGGGTAGGGGTCCCGGGCCACCGCGGAGGATGAGGGCAGCCTGCTGCGCACACTCCCTCGCTTCCTGCGTGGGTCCTGGGCTGAGAGCGTGGTGGGGCCGGGAGGGAGATGAGAGAACCTATAGACGAGAATCCGGTGACCTTGACTTTCCTTATCCCCCTCCTCTTCCTGGTTTCTACTGGGAGAGAGTGTCGTCTCCAGATATGATACACAGAACTTAATTAAGGCAGGAAAGGGGTCCACAGAGACTTGGAAGATGAAGAGTGAGTCACCCGGACTTGCAGGTGCTAGGCGCCTGCTCCCTGAGTAACTTGGCTCCTGGTCCTCCCCTGGGTTATCTGAACTCAGGGATGGAGGTTTTGAAGCTTTGTTTGGAGTCTTTCCAATCACACCATACTGTGGGCTGGTCTTGGGAGCCCCAGAAGGTCCCTGCCCGTTCAGCCTCCTGGGACACGTTCCGCAGCAGATGCAAACTGCCCTGAGGTGCCCCTAGGGTCTATGCTGGGACGCTACGGAGTCACCTTTGGGAGGATAAACAGTCAAGTTTTGTCTTCAGGCCAAAGAATTCTATGCTTGGTCCCTTTGTGTTCGCTGTGGATCAGGACAGGGAATCAATGGAAGTCTGTCCCTTCCTTCCCTTCCCGTAGACCTCAGTCCAGTTCCACACCTTTAAATCCAAGCATGAGTGGTGGAGTCCGGCAGACCTGCTCTAGGTGGTCTGCAGAGAAAGTAAAATCTGACCAGGGAAGACAAGCTGTCTGATTGTTAGGCAAGCCTCCCTTATCCCTGAGATTAAAAGCTAGAGCCATCCTGGAATGTTTTTTTTTTTTTTTTTTTTTTTTTAGGAATTATCCCCAGACAAGACATATCCTAAAGCAGAGGTGGGGAGAGAGGGGGCGGGGAGCTAATTGGCAGCCTAACAGTACCTGGTAGCAGAGGTACTGAGGCGCGAAAGCAAACAAGAGGCACAGTACAGCTCTGTGGGCTCACTGCTTCCCTATACACCCTGCCATACGTGACTGCTCCCACGGAGAAGAGCATGTTATGTGCAAAGAAAGTGGGAACGTTGGTAAGCCAGATTTGCACTGAGTGTGTGTGTGTGTGTGTGTGTGTGTGTGTGTGTGTGTTTTAACCACTTCCATGCCAGAAGCATTTCAAATCTCAAGTTTCGTCCTGCTTTCTTTGCAAAAGAAATCTTCTACATATGGTTTTGGTTTTTAAGTGCTGTGTAAGTTCTCAAAACCTTACAATATTTACCATGAGGAGCTAGGAGAAGGAAAAGCGAATACTGAGACTCACGTAAGGCCACAGAATTGATAAATGGTGTATTGACAAAAGCAGCTTAAGGAAAGGAAGTTGGAGGGTGTAGTTCACCGTGGTGAGAAAGGCTTGGCTGCAGAAGTGTGAGCTCGCTGGCCCCATTGAATCCACAGGCAGATTGCAGAGCGATGGATGGTGATGTTCCACTTGCTCTCTCTGGTTTAGACCAGGGTCCCTAGCCATGGAACAGCGCCGCCTACAGTCTGGGTAGGTCTCACTTCCCTGCTGGAAGCAACTTCATAGCCTCACCCAGAAGTGTCTTTCCTTGGTGATTTTTTTTTTTTCCAAGACAGGGTTTCTCTGTAAAGCCCTGGCTGTCCTGGAACTCACTCTGTAGACCAGACTGGCCTCGAACTCAGAAATCCGCCTGTGTCTGCCTCCCGAGTGCTGGGATTAAAGGCGTGGGCCACCACGCCCGGCCCTCTTTGGTGATTTTAAACCCAGTGCAATCCAGCTGACAATAAAGATGGGATCACCACAAAAGATAAAACTAAAATCCGACACAGGAGTTTGCCTACAGACTGCTTGCTCTTCAAAAGGGAGGAAGGTTAGGAACAAGATATAAACAAAATTCGCAGACATCTATAAATTACAAATTAGAGTATCCGAGAATAGCTAATGGGATTGGGACCACATGTTTCAGAATCCATAGACATTGATTTCTCATAAGTATAAGAGGGCTGGAAGATGACTGTAAAAATTCTTCCTAGCTTAAATTCTATATAGATTTTGTGATATAACTGGAGTCAACAAGCAACCAATGTTTTATCCTAAATTCCATGGGTGTTCCAGATCCTATGAACCCTCATGTTCTGCTTAGATGAGTGTCATTCTGATTCTGCATAGACCTTTGTGGCCTCTTTCCCCTTATTTTCACTTACAGTCTGTGTCACTGCACTTATCTCTGCCAGCATGAGAAGGCTGAGGAAGATTCCCAACACTTGGTGAGGATAGGGGCAATCTCTGGACACACTTGGTTCTGTCTTAGAAGCCCTGTATAACGCTTAAAATATCAACAAAAATGCCAGTTCTCAGGGGGCCAGAGATAATGGCTCAGAGGTTAAGAGAATTTGCAGCTCTTGCAAAGGACTAAACTGCAGTTTATTTCCCAGGACCATGTCAGACAATTGACAGCCACCAGAATCTCCAGGTCCAGGGTATCCAGCACCCCATTCGGTCCTCTGCAAACACACACACACATGTGGCCACAAATACACAGAGATACAGAAAAATGAATAAATCTGTTTTAAAAGTCCATTTTAAAGTAGTCTCTAGAAGAGGATTTGTCTGGGAGAGTTCTAGGTTATGACATAGATAGCGAGGCAGTGGAATGTGTGGTCATGATGATCTTCCACTAGTTGCTTCCTCCTTCTTTCTTCAACCCAAGATCTACTCAATATCCGAGATGCCAAACTAGATGTCTGCTCTGCACCTTTAAAAAGTGGCTGTGAGCTACCCAGAGCATCCAAGCAAGTATTGCTGAGTACAGTCTGGGATGCTAGCTTTCGCTGAGTGGTGTTTCAGTAACTCGGTGCAGACTCTTTCTTCTCCTCCACCCTCTGGGAGGTCTGGAAGAACACGGGATAGGATTTCTTTCCCAGATCACTGAAGATCAAGACATTTCTCCCTGGCTGACAGCATCATTGAGACTGGCTCATGGGTCACATGCAGACTTCCTTGCCGTGTGATTCTCTTAGCTCTGATCTGTACTACACACACACAGGTGAGAAGCGAACCAACTCTGCTTTTGGAAAGTGCATTTGGGGTTGGAGAGGTTGCTTGAGCACAGGAAAAGCTTTGTTTCATACTACTTCATAGCAGCAAGGGGGGGGGAATTCCGTTTTCTTGTCTGATCTCAAACTCAACACAATCGTTGTTTTTCTTCAAGTAGCACAATCTGGGATATGAAACAAGGCAGGAACTTCATTCTGTGTGCTCTAAAACTCGTGGTACTGTGCTGAGGTACAGGAACTGTGAGGCCCGTGCCATGAGGCAATGTGCTTTGATGGCTTCTCTTCAATTCGCTGCTGCCCAGAACAAGCATAGAGGGAAGGCCGACCTCTGTTCACTTCCCAAAGCTGTGGTTTGGCTAAGTAAGGTCCATGTACCAGTAGTGAGAACTGGAAAAGGGTACATTTGGCCCAAAAGAAGAAATAACTCAATCCGAAAAAAGACCTTAAGTTTATCATTTGGCTGGCCCATGGTGCTTGTGGTGAGAGTCACACAGCAGTAGCTGCTATGTGAGTGTGGACCAATCTGGGCGTTTCATCTGGCAGAGGGGTGCAAAGTATTATACTAAACTGAGAACCGCTTTTTATGGTGTTAAATAAATGGATAAGATGTGTTGGCACGCCTTTAATCCCAGCACTTGGGAGGCAGAGGCAGGTGGATTTCTAAGTTCGAGGCCAGCCTGGTCTACAGAGTGAGTTCCAGGACAGCCAGGGTGATACAGAGAAACCCTGTCTCGGGGGAAAAAAAAAAAAAAAAAAAAAGATGTGCTGACCTAAGTACTCAGCAATGGGCTTCTGCTTGTTCTGAGGAACTAGTGCGGATATTTTGTTCCCTGCCTTATCTCTGCCTTGTTTGGGGATTAGCTGGAATTTACTCCCACATTTTAATGGCCAAGCAGAAGGATTCTGGAAGCAGCTCAACTAGATACACTGATGTAAGTGTGTTTGTAAACTGTCCTAAACGGCTAATAGTGATAGTGTTCAGCACCTGGGGTGGAAATGATGTCGTAGTTTGCCAGGAGTATGGCATGTGCTGTCATCCCTTCAAAGACAAGCTTTAGCAGTTTTACAGCAGAACGGATGCTTCTTTAGTGGCCTTCTTGATATTATTTTGTTTTCTTTTTTTTCTTAGTTTTCTTCCGACCTGGTTCATCGGAATGGGGTTAAGGATTTTACAGATTAGAATCAAGTGGACTGAGGTTAAAGTTTTCTGGGTCACCATGGGCATCTGTGGTGAGATGGACCTTCCTCATCTGAAAGTGACTGACATAAGGCCTTCCTCAAATAGTTATTGTACTGATAAGAGAAGTGTATGCACCAAGCCTTTTGCTTAAATGCTGCTAAATAAATGAGAAAACCTATCCTATTAAACTTGTTTTTTCTTCCTTAGCTCTGTATTTGAAAAATGAAATTTTGTTTTTTAGGGTTTTTAATGATTTTTTTATTAGTGTGTGTGTGTATGTGTGTGTGTGTGTGTGAGAGAGAGAGAGAGAGAGAGAGAGAGAGAGAGAGCACAACTTGCTGAAGTTGGTTGTTTTTTTTCCACCAAGTGGGTCCCAGGGATTGGATTCGGGTTGTTAGGCTTGGGTACAGGCACCCTTTACCCACTGAGCCTGTCATCAGGCCTCAAAATAAAGTTTTTTTTTTTTTTTTAAATNTTTTTTTTTAAAGATTTATTTATTATATGTAAGTACATTGTAGCTATCTTCAGACACTCCAGAAGAGGGCGTCAGATCTTGTTAGGGATGGTTATGAGCCACCATGTGGTTGCTGGGATTTGAACTCTGGACCTTCGGAAGAGCAGTTGGGTGCTCTTACCCACTGAGCCATCTCACCAGCCCCAAAATAAAGTTTTTAAAAAGCACTCTGGCCTCCATTAATGTACACTCAGTATACACTTATCCAAAATAAAATAAAATAAAATAACACGTAAAAAATATTAATCATTTTAGCAAAACACTGCCAGCACAACACAGCTAACATCTAGAGGTCAGTGTTCTTAAGGTTTTGTGTGGCGTGCTGGCTAGTCTTATGCCAACTTGACACACAGACTGAAAAAAGGACTTCCTAGGATTTGGCTGTAAGGCATATTCTTAATTAATGATTGATGGAGGAGGGCCCAGTCAATTGTGGGTGGAGCCATCCCTGGGCTGATGGTCCTGTGTTCTATAAGAAAGCAGGTTGAACATCTGCATCAGCTCCTGCCTCCAAGTTCCTGACTTCCTTCCGTGGTGAACAGTGATGGGAAGTGTAAGCAGAATAAACCCTTTCCTCCCTAACTTGCTTTTTGGTCATGGTGTTTCATCGTAGCAATAGAAACTCTAACCAAGACATGTGGTAACAGGCTTATTCCCAGTAACAAATCTAGGAAGGGCTATTACACATTTCACTTTCTCACTTTATATGAGAGGAAACCGAGGCACAGAGCATGTAAGGCTAGCCCATGGTGGAGTCAGAACGTGAGCCTGTGACTGATGTTCCACAATAAGTGCACACGGTCCACTTAGGAGCAAGAAAGGTCCAATTAGCTCTCCCTTTGCTTCTATCCAGTTGACCCAGCTTGGGAAGCGGAAGACCACCCGCATTTCTTTCAACTGAGGATTGTCTCTTCTGCTTGAAAGGGAGCAGGGGTGGGGGTGGGGAGGGTGTGCTCAATGGTTCTCTTCCGCTGTCCTGATCATTTTGTCACTTAGCTCAGGCACTGACTAGTTACTGAGCTCAGCGCTATTTTAGAAGATTCCCCAGGAACAAATAAGAAATACTAAAAAGCAGTCATGATATAAAATAGCAGCTCCTATAACTTCTGCAAGTGTCACCTGCTTCAGAAGTTGCTTCAGTTTGCCTCATTCTTAGAAGCCAACTTCATCAAAATTCCCCACCAGATCTGGAACTTTCGGCAGCAGCATCCTCTCCAGTAGCAAGCAGTGCTTTTCAGTCCACAGACTGTTTGGGCAGCGCTTCAGCTGGTCTCCTTAAGCTAGTCACACTGTCTGCACCCAGCTGGTTTAGGCTGCTGGGAAGCATGATGGCCGTCCACTGGTGTGTCTCAGCATGGCCTGTAATGGTGAAGGTGTTTGCTGCCAGAGATGCCTGAACTTTAGGGTTGTTAAAATGGATCACTGCTCCTTGGTTTGTAAACATGTTCACCTCTTCAACACCAGAGAGATATTGTTTACCCCTAACTTCCTTAAGGAGAACTGCAGTTTTTTTTATCTGCAGTCTGCCGTTGCTATCCTGTGAACCACCTTCTTTCTACGAGCAGTTCCTTTCCCACCAATGCGCACTTGTGCCTGCAGTTTGGCGAGTTTTTCCTGGTTCGTGATCGTTTCTTTCATCTTGTAGGAGTGAAAATGGGGCCGCGTGGGGAACTAAGGTTCACGCTCAGCTCAGGGGGTCTTCGTCAGACCAGCTGAGATAAGGCGCACACATGCACGGGGGTCGCAAGATGGCAGCTAGAGCTCTCCGGACCTTTATCCTCCATCCCCTTGCCACTCTCTGGTCACAGGCATGCGCTTCCTGCAGTCCTCCTGCTGGGCTGTCTCCTGTGGCTTTAGGAAGGAACAATGAGAGCTCTGTAACCAGGAATGTTGTCGGTTGTGCTGTGGTCCCTTCCCAACACTTAAATGTGTGCATGGGTCATTTCACTGTGTGCCACTGTCTCCACTCTGGGGAGCAGGATAGTAGGACCATTATGAGGGTTTCATGGGGTTGATAGTAGGGAACTATAAAGGTTGTTTCTACACATTACTTCACAATGTGTAACATTATACAGTGAAGTCAGAGAGAAAGCTGTTAGCCTATAACATATTTGTTGGGACCAGTTACCACCTTACGAGGAGATTTCACTGTGCGTACTTAAACCATCAAGAACTACATGGCTTCCACAGGTTTACTCTCAAAGTGGCTTGTTATTTTGATGACATTTATGTTAACATATCAAAAATTCGTGATTAAAAATTATACCAGGGGCTGGAGCGATGGCTCATTGATTAAGAGCAAGTACTACTCTCACAGAGGACTCAGGTTCAGTCCCCTCTTACCCTCAGCCATCACTTTGGGAGGCTCCCAACTACTTGAAACTCCAGCTGCAGAGAATCTGACGCCCTCTACTCTCTGAGGGCATTGCACTCAGGTGTAACCCCTCCCCCACACACACTCCCCACATATATACACATAATTTAAAACCAAAATATCTTTTTTTTTTAAAGATTTATTTATTTATTATATGTTAAGTACACTGTAGCTGTTTTCAGACACTCCAGAAGAGGGCGTCAGATCTCATTACGGATGGTTGTGAGTCACCATGTGGTTGCTGGTATTTGAACTCAGGACCTTTGGAAGAGCAGTCAGTGCTCTTAACCGCTAAGCCATCTCTCCAGCTCCCAAACCAAAATATCTTAAAAGATTAATTGTTTTAGAACTCAGGTGTAGTTACTTTTTTATTTTACAACTTAAAATGCTAGCCCCCCCCCCCCCGTACTAAAACCATCAGACACTGTGGGAATTCGATGAGATGTAAATCTCACCTGCCAGAGGTAAGCAATGAGAGTATTTTGCATATTTGTCTAGAAGCTGTCAATGTGTGACATATTTTGACCCAAATATAGATGCTGCCTGTACCCTGCTCAAGTGTGATGGTTTGAAACCCATCTCTCTGTATCAGGGTCTTTACACACTGACAAGGCACCCTTACCTGCATCCTGCATCTTTCCAGCTGGTAGAATCAGAACAGTTTCACATAACCTCTATTTCAGGAGGTTACTCTGAGCACCTCTCTGGTAACATCCCCCTCTCTGATCACATCATCCCCCTCTCTGATGACACCATTCCTTTTCTGAAGACATCATTCCCTGATGACATCATTCCCCTCTCTGATGACATCATCCCCTCTCTGATGACATTCCCCTTCTTTCTTGCCCTTGACTCTTTGTCCTCTAGAAAATATGGCCCTAATCACTCTTTTTACAATATTTTTAAATCTTTTACTAATTTATGGGTGTAAGTGTTCTGCCTGCATGTGTGTCTGGGCATCACGTGTGCCTGGTATCCTCAGAAGCCAGAGGAGGGCATTGGAACTTAAGTTACATGTGGTTGTGAGTTGCCGTGTAAATACTGGGACTCAAACCTAAGCCCCTATTAAGAGCAACCAGTGTTTTTAATCACTGAACCATCTCTCCAGCCTTCTTATTCAGTCTTTTAAAAAGTACTTTTGTAATTTTTTTGTAATTGTACGTAAATTGTAATGTGCATCTGCAAAGCCTATATCATTAACGTGTGAGTTTATAATGTTTTGCAAATGACCATGACTGTGTAATGAACACCTGACATTGCCAGGCCTGCATTTCTCCACAAGAGATGCTAAGTAGTCTCTGTGCCGTGAACTTTGTTCAGGCCACCAAGTCCCCATGAGCCACCAAGTCCCCATGAGCCACCAAGTCCCCATGAGCCACCAAGTCCCCATGAGCCCCACACTGTATGAGTTTGCAATAAGTCCCTGTTGTCTCTTTGACTTGCTGTTCCTGACCTCTGCTGGCATTTGGGCGCTCCTTCCTCAGGCTGGGACCCAAGTAGTAACTACTTAGCATTAGAAGGCTTGGCAAGTGGCCATCGGGTGACATAGTGGTAAATAAATCAGGGTTATATTACCTTTCCTTCTGTTCTTTATTCTTCTAGTAGGAAAGCCGTGTTAATGGTCATAACTTTAAAAAAAAAAACTTGTTATAGGTAATAATTGAAAATCCATGCAGAATATACACATAATGGCTAGGATTCATTTAGTGGAACATACTGCCATGCAAATATTGCATCTGTAGTTGGTGGCATTAGCCAAGTTTCTCACATGAATTAAACCTTAGATTTGGCTGGAAAGTACTTCTCTAGGAATGCCAAATGCGCAAAGTTTTTTTTTTTTTTTTTTCAGACTTAAGCTTTGAATAACAATTTCATGATGGCCTGCTAGGGCTAAGCTCAGGGCGTAATAATAAATTCATTTTGTTGAGTCTATAATTGTTTTTATTATTATTTTTAGCTGTTTGGCAAATTCAACAGGCTGATGATTATCTCCCGTCTCGTTGAGAATTGTTGTTTCTATACACAAGATGCAAAAATAACTTTCTCCCTCCTGTGCTTTCTGATCCATGTTTGAGGATACCTTAGGAAACATGCATCCAGGAGTGTGAATAATCTAAGTACTCACCCTAGACTCTAAGGTCCCAAATGAGGCAGAAAGCCAGAAAGACTTCTGCTAAAGGACTTTTATGAGTACCTGGGTTCGGTGGCTGTACTGGATAGCTTTGTGTCAACTTGACACAGCTGGAGTTATCACAGAGAAAGGAGCTTCAGTTGGGGAAGTGCCTCCATAAGATCCAGCTGTAAGGCATTTTCTCAATTAGTGATCAAGTGGGGAGGGCCCCTTGTGGGTGGTGCCATCTCTGGGCTGGCAGTCTTATATTCTATAAGAGAGTGGACTGAGCAAGCCAGTGGAAGCAAGCCAGTAAAGAACATCCCTCCATGGCTTCTGCATCAGCTCCTGCTTTCTGACCTGCTTGAGTTCCAGTCCTGCATCCTTTGGTGATCAACAGCAGTATGGAAATGTAAGCCAAATAAACCCTTTCCTCCCCAACTTGCTTCTTGGTCATGATGTTTGTGCAGGAATAGAAACCCTGACTAAGACAGTGGCATGTTGGCTGTGTTAGAATAGTTCATTTCCTCTCGGGTTCAGTTAGAGTCAGCTGATGGGTATATACCAGGTTGGAGAAAGGTTTTTTAAATCGAAATCTCCCCATTTGAGCTACTAGCTACCACCACCACCACCACCACCACCACCACCACCACCACCACCACCACCACCAGACAGTAATAACAATGAATTAGACTGTAGCACGTGCACTTTGGACAATAGGATTTTAAGACAGTATAGGTCTGTTTCTAGTTGTTCTTTTGAGAGTGACTGTCCATGTTGGAGAGCAGGGTAGAAGGCTATCCCAAGCTTCTTGTTCTATTAGGTAGCAAATAAGACAGGAACCAGAGGAGTCTAGGATGAGCTATTGGTATCCTCATTGAAAGCTGCAGTGGGAAATTGCTCCTTTTTAAGGTCTTGAGAAATGCAGGACTTTCTAGACACTCAACAGTGGAAATTAAATTCCTGAGATACCTGCAAAAAAAAATGTATTTGTAGACATTCAGGGCCCTGGCATTCCCAACAGAGTGTCTTGCTGGGCTAATAGAAGGCTTCTTTGTTTCTTGGTGGCCAGCCAGCCTTATATTCCTGGCCAAGTGGCACACACCACAGTGATTGTGGTGTAGACCTGCCAAGATAGTGGGAAATTGATGCCAAGTGGGATCGGGATTTTTCACGTCATCACTGTGCCAAGGGACAGCCAGCTTAGTGCACAGCTCCTACATGCCCACACTCCCTCTGCTAACACAGGTTGAGCGGAGAGCACCCAGGCAGCCAGAATGGGCCTTGTTTTGGGTGAGTTTCATGGAGCTGACATGGAAGGCTTGAAACAGCTAGCACTGAAAATATTTAGTAAATGATCGCTCTCCTCTCCAGCCTTCCTTGGTCTTACTATATTTTAAACTTTGCTAAGCACACTAATTTCCATTCTTTGTTTCTCACTTTAGCAAGATAACCTATGGTTTCTAACCCAATGGGTTAACAATGATGTCTATCAAGGAACTAGGAAGACAAGTGCAAGCCCGCCCCCAAATTAGTATAAGAGAAGGATTAATAAAAACCAGAGCAGAAATAAATGGAAAGAAAAAAAAGGTCCAAAAGTTCAATGAAAAAAAAAGCTGGGCTGGTGAGATGGCTCAGTGGGTAAGAGCACCCAACTGCTCTTCCAAAGGTCCAGAGTTCAAATCCCAGCAACCACATGGTGGCTCACAACCATCCGTAACAAGATCTGATGCCCTCTTCTGGAGTG
>NC_034594.1:125454250-125460625 GCF_900095145.1 Mus pahari
AAAAAAAAAAAAAAAGAAAGAAAAAGAAAAAAGAAAAAAAAAGCTACTTTACCTATGCAACTGATGAACTTTTAGCTAGAGTAATATATGGAGTCTATATATTCTATAGATTCTAATAAATAAAATCAGAGATGAATAAAAGGGAGAAATATCAACGGCACTATACAAATACAAAGACTGTTAGAGATTACTATGAACAAGAGCAGGTCAATTAGTGTGCAGTCCTTCTCTAACAATGACTGGATTCTCTCCAAATATGTCAGTACTACAGATGGTTGACCCTTTGTATGTAGCTTGTGAATTACACTCAGTATAAAAAAGGCAGTTCCTCAAGACCCCTTTTCAGTTTGCATTATTAAGCATTTAGTTTTACAGAAAAACTATTTTTATTGGTGGACATTATTAGAGCAGAGGGAGATGAAACTAGCAATTGCTTCTAATTACATACAGTATTCACTTGTACTGTATCATTTCCCATTTTCCTTGATCGTGGTTCTCTGTTGCTTGTATTTCATTTCTTCTCCTCCTCTTCCTCCTTCCTCTTCTTCCTTCTCCTCCTCCTCTTCTTCCACTTCCCCTTCTCTCCCTTCTCTCCCTCTCCTTTTCCCTTCCCTTCCATGTGTGTTTGTGTGTGTGTGTGTGTGTGTGTGTGTGTGTGTATTAGTGCATGTAATGTAGAGGCCAAAAAAGGATATCATTTTTTAAAATTTAATTGAATTTTGTACTTATTCACTGTTCATCCTGCTCACTGCCCCCTCCTGGTCATCCCCTCCCTCCTACATTCCTTCCCCCACCCCCCTCTCCCCTTCTCTGCTGAACAGGTAGCCAGCCCCACCCCACCGTGCACCCCATCTACCCTGGCATCCATGAGGCTAGGCTCATCCTTGCCCACTGAGGCCAGACAAGGCAGCCCAGCTAGAAGAACATATCCCACAGACAGGCCACAGCTTTCAGGACAGCCCCTGCTCCAGTTGTTCAGGACCCACGTGAAGGCCAAGCTGCACATCTGCTACATATGTGCGGGGAGGCCTAGGTTCAGCCTCTGTGTGTTCAAAGAAGGATATCTAATGTTCTCTGTTCTGCTACATTCTTCTCTGTCTTACTCTGCTGAGACAGGGTCTCTCTCTGACCCTGGAGCTTAGATCAGTGACCAGTTAGTCCAAGGGATCTGCCTGTCCCCATCAGCTAACATTGGAGTTACAGGTGTGCGTGACACACTGGGTTTTACGCGGGTGCTGAGGATCAGAACCCGCGTCCTAATGCTTGGGCGGAAAGCACTCTTACCCGCTGAGTCCCTCCTGCTCCTTGCCTCCTGTGAAAACAAACCCTTCTGTAAGACAAAGCCACACTGTAAATAGCCTATGCTTGTAACTAATTCTGTAGGCACACATTTGCCTTGAACTTAGGATAATCCTCCCACCTCAGCCTCCACAAGCTGGGGCTACCGGCACAAGCTATCCTGCTTAGTAGTCCTTTATTTGAATTCCTTTTCTTCTCATGTCACTAAAACCTCCTTCTCTTATTTGTGACTAATAAAGTTGGACTGTTTTCAACATCTGGCAATTCAGCTGTTAAGTACATGATATTACAAGTTTCCCAAGCCCATGTCCTCAGTCATAATGAACTTAATATTTACTTTTTGGACAATCATATTGTTCTAGTCTTCTGTACAAAAGACTGCTTTGGGTTTGTCACTGATACATTTTGTAAGAAGCCAATACAGGGCCATTATTACAGTCACAAGTGCAGCTGCCTCCTATGGGCAATAATGACTTGGCTGCAAATCTTGTACTATTTCACACCCAGTTTTCTTGTATTTTTTCAAAAGAAAATATACATAGTAAAGATTCATAAGGGCATGCATTTATTTTTGTTTTTAAACCTTTTTTTCTTTTTGAGAATGTGAGCTACATTCTATAACTTTATATGCAGCACTAAGGAAACAGTAATCGTTGAGGGATGGAGTTAAGGGAGGTGAACGGTTCCCTGCCTCCAAAAGCAGCTCCATCCATTGCCCATTTCCCCTGCAGTGGGGATTCAATTCGTTAATTGCATTGTCTTGTGAAAGGCTCAAGGTACATTGCTGTGTGTGTCACTTTGTGTAAGTAACTTATTCCCTGTGCACCTCAGTTTCCTGTCCAGTAGTGTGACGGTTTGCATATGCTCAGTCCAGGGAGTGACACTATTAGAAGGTGTGGCCCTGTTGGACTAGGTGTGTCACTGTGACTGTGGGCTTTAAGACCCTCATCTTAGCTGCCTGGAAACCAGTATTCTGCTAGCAGCCTTCAGAGGAAGATGTAGAACTCTTAGCTCCTCCTGCACTGTGTCCACCTGGATGCTGTCGTGTTCCTGCCTTGATGATAATGGACTAAACCTCTGACCCTGTAAGCCATCCCCAATTAAATGTTGTCCTTATAAGACTTGCCTTGGTCATGGTGACTGTTCACAGCAGTAAAACCCTAAGACAAGTACTGTAAGAAAAAATGGCCTAGAATGTGGCTCTCAAATGGGACTAATTTTAAGAATCATTTGAAGAGGTCTTAAAGACCCAGGCCAGGGCTGATGGAGTAGAGCCAGGGCAACTGACACATTTTGTAAACCTCCCAGGGGATCTCAGTGTGCAGTTAAGATTGAAACCCTCTGGGCCAGATGTTTTTGCATCCTTTTAAAATTTGATATTGTTCCCCCACCCCCTTAATGAGAATGACAATGTTTGAGAAGTCTCTCGAATCATAAATGCATAAGTGACTCTTCGGGGGATCCTTAGTCAAACTTTAAATCTTTTTGAGAGCGGCCTCAAAATGTTGGATTTTGCTAGGAGCTCATGGTATCCCATCCCACCATCTACTGCTACAGACTCTCCCCGGGACAGCTCTTGTCTCCTTTGGGTGGAATGTACTCCCAACGACTGTGGAGGAATGTGGCAACCTGACAATCAACCGTGCGGAGGCACATCTGGCAAGTTCTCATGGAGGGTTCTGTGCACCAGGTGTAGGAGCAGTTCCAGGCCAGGACTTTCCTTCTTGGCGTGGATGGCTGCCCCTTAGCCAGGGGCGCCACATGCAGCCCGGTTTCTAAAGCACTTGCAGCAGGCTCTGGCCAGCCCAGGCTCCCCTTCCGACTCTGGGAATTTGGTACTTCACCCCCGCCCTCCCGGCTTTGCTTTGGCTTTTCTGTTTCAGACTGATGCAGGGCCTCTAATCATCCCTGGGTATTGAATTGCTGATGTTACTTTTAATGGCTTTGGAGTTTCTGGATTTGCATAAACAGTACTGCCTTTGTCCTGTGGTTTTGACACAGCTTCAAAGCGTTGGCCGGGCCTGAAAGCCACCGCGGCTCCTCAGTCTTTCAGGATCAGGTTGCAGCAGTGTCCGCAGGTGACAGCTCTGCTCCTGGCTGGGTATTCTGTCCATCAAAGACGAGATAGGGCTCTGCTAAGTTCTCTTCCGAATCTCAACAGAGTTTTCATGAGATCTATGCAAAGACTGCTGAACGGAAAAGGAACTGCTGGCGTTTGATCTGAGGGGAGGAGGAACGTGCCTCAGTCATGAATACCCCCAGTCCGGGTCCCTGAGGGAAACATGAGGTGGCTCAGTCCCCTCGACAGACATGCCTCTGGAATGCATTTTGCGAGGACCAAGCCTCATTTTTGCCATGTGTTCATATATATAAAAGAAGCGCCTGGCTCCTCCATGGCGCTCAAGGTATCCTTAGTTTCGATGTAATGAGGCCGGTCTCTTACCAGATTCTTTAGTCCGGTCATGTGATCCACCTTGTCTGTGCTTCCCGGTAGTGTGCAGTTAAACAATATTTATTCTTAGTAGTAGTCAGTTGTGTTCATTTACAGTTTTGTTTTTTTTTATGTGTACACTATACATTTTTTGGTTCCTTTCTCCCATTTCTTTCCTACCCCAGAGCTCCCTCCTCCTTGTAAATCCCTCTTAGTTCCAGCATGGATGATGTTTAGTATCCAGAATTCAATCAGAGTCATCTGCAACCCTGCATTTGGGACTGTCAGAGCCCAGTGGTCTCCAGTGGATACACAGCTTCCCTGTCTCTAAGAATCCACAGATAAGCAGGACATGTGACAGGGCCTAGTGCATCCCATCCCCCAGCTAACTGACCATCAGATTGGCCCTGCTTCTGTAGACCCAGTACCACACATCTGCCTTGACTTTCTAGTTGCCACGTGCATGCTCAGAAGATGGCCTCTCGAAGTCCCTCTCCCCACCCTCTGGTTCTTATAAGCCATCTAATCTTTATTTAAGTTCCGACAGAGAGAGCGAGCCCTCTGAAACACTCCGTCGGAGGGCTCTCAGCTCTGGTCTCATGGGATTTCCTGAATGCTGTCTCCTTTCGTCATCTCTGCTCTGCATCTGCTGTGCTCTGAGGTTTCCCATTGCACTTTGCCTTGCTTTGGCAGGCTACAAGCACTTCTGTTTCTGTAGTTCCACCTCCCAGACCCTTACCACAAAATACCTCACCCCCTTGTCATGTTACTTGAGATGACATACTGAACTCCGCCCAACTTTGTGTTGTATTTTTTGTCTGGACAAGGTCTCACTACATAGCCTTGGCTGGTCTGGAACTGCCTATATAGACCAGGCTGGCCTTGAACTCATAGAGATCTGCTTGCCCCTGCCTCCCAAGTCCTGGAATTTAAGGTACACACTATCATGCCCGTTTTATTTGCACTTGCATTTGAATTCCATCCTAGTTTGGAGTTATCCATATCTCGGTTCCCCCTTGCCTCAACTGATCATATCTGTGTTGGAAAAGGGAGTGTTTAGCCCTTTAACACAAGTAAATGCAGCTTTTATGAACAGTGGCAGCTAAAGCCAGGGCTCTGAAGAGAAGAAACAGAGTGTGGAGAACGTTATGAGAATAGCCTGCTCCCGAGCTGACAACCGGGGAAGCCATTGCAGCAGCACTAGGGATAACACACATGCTTCCTGAGTGGACACGATGCAGGTGTCCCATTATATTTGACTGTTTTTATTGCAAACAAAATAAGCGAGCAGAACTGGTCTCTAGAATGGTCCCTCTTTTACTGTGGGAAAGACATAAACGGAGGCGTGACATTTGCGGTTGTGACGGGAAACAGCTTATGTGTTTGTTCTCTGTGAAGTCTGCTGGTTAGCCCTGCGGGCCAGTGTACTTTGCTCAGCCCACTCCGGGGTGAGGGAAGTAGCTTGCTTATGAGGTGTAGGGGTTAGGGCAGTGGTTCTCAACCTGTGGGCCATGGCCCATTTGTGGGGTGAATGATCCTTCCCCCTTTCACAACAACTCATAACTATTGCAGAATTACAGATATGAAGTCGCAACGGAAATAATTTTATGGTTTACCATGAGGAACTATATTAAAGGGTCGCAGCATTGGAAAGTTGAGAACCACTCGGTTATTAGAACCAAGTCCAGTCCTAAGAGGTTATTAATGAGCAAGGGGAAGGTTTTACTTCACTCTGCTGCCATTTTATCAGGGACGCTAAAACCTGGCCTGTGGGCTGGAGAGATGGCTCAGCAGTTAAGAGCACTGACTGATCTTCCGAAGGTCCTGAGTTCAAATCCCAGCAACCACATGGTGGCTCACAACCATCTGTAATGAGATCTGACGCCCTCTTCTGGAATGTCTGAAGACAGCTACAGTGTACTCACATATAATAAATAAATCTTAAAAAACAAAAACAAAAACCTGGCCTGTGTCTCACTCTTCTGAGGCCAAAGTATGAACACCATGAAGGGTCATTGTGACATGAAGCTAGGCAAGGCTGTCTTCCTTACCAATGCCTGACTGTTAGGAACTGAAGAAAAGTTGGAAGAAAGATACGGGAGCACCTACCTACTGATTCTGAGCTTCTATCCTGCAAGAGAAGGCAACGAAAGACGACAAAGAATATTCTTTTTTTCAGGGTGTTCTCATTGGTGACCCTAACTTACCTGCATGGGCTTTGGTCTCCAAAATCAACTCTTCCACTTCTGAGCACCAGGGACTAAGAAGGCAGATTCAGAAGTGCTCTGAGAAAGCCCCGTTCCCTGCCTGCCTCCCTCAGCTCCCCTGCTCTTGGCTGCTCCTCTGACCCTCTCCAGCTGCAAGCCGTCTGCCTGCAGTCCTTACGGCCAGTGCCAGATGTTTGAGCCTCTGGAGGAAGACCTTTTTTAGGAGGCTTTGGTAACGTTGAACTCTGGGGCATGTTAAGCAGACAATGCTTTAGTGACTGTTTTTTTTATTCTGATCTCATAGCACGTGGGGTTCCACAGATGGGAGACAGCCATTTCTGCTCTGAAATAACGTGGGTTCTTGAAGCCCAGTCCCTCTTCTGAGTGTGTGAGATGTGATGTTTTGCTCATCTGTACACTACCTGTCAAGTTGCAGAT
>NC_034594.1:125461179-125485269 GCF_900095145.1 Mus pahari
AAAAAAAAAAAAAAAAAAAAAAGACAGGCTACAAGTTCGGTCTGAGGACACGCTTGTCTCACCTCCTCTCAGCTTAGTCTGAGCATGGCGTTGATCCCACTTTGACCATTCCAAAAGCTCCACTGTGGCACACCTCCAACAGTGAGAAAAAACAAAACCAGCAGGTGTTAGTAAAAAAAAAAAGGGATGACAGTAATCATTTTTAATAATCTTCCCATTTATACTGTCACAAAGATATTCGTATTTCTTCGTGTGTGTGTGTGTGTACGCAGCTCTTGTGCATGTGTGCATATACGTTCTCATGTGGAGTGTGCGTGATTGTGCATGCACGCGTGTGTGCACGCGTGCCCTGTGTATGGAAGTCAGATGTTAATGTATTCCTCTGTCTGTTCTCTGCTGTTTTTTCCTTGTCTTTATTATTGGCTTGTTTGTTTCAAGGCAGGATCTCTCACTGAGCCCATAGCATCCTGATTTCCCTAGTGTAGTCAGCCAGCTTGAAATGAGACTTCCTCATCTCTGTCGTGGAGAGGGCTGGCTTTATAGGCAGGTCACCACATCCAGCTTGCATCTACATGGAACTCTGGATCTCACCCTTGCATGAGAAGTACAGTATCCACTGGGTCATCTTCCTGGCTCCAAATTTATATTCTTTCATCCGCTTGCCCACTGGCTAAATACCAGTGAGTAGCTGGCTGTATGTGCCTGCCCACTGGCTGTATACCAGTGAGTAACTGGCTGTATGTGAATATGCCAGTGAATAAAGTCTTATCTGCCGGAACTCCTGTACCCTTTCCACGTCCTGGCATCCTTCCTGTGACCTCTCTCCTTTACTGACATTGGAGCTCGAACCTCACACAGATCTTCACTCAACTCACGTCCTTTCCTAAAGCACTAGGAGGGCTGACGGGACTCATTGACCACCTAGCAGGCAGCAGTTGAGGTTTTGATGAGCTAATGGTTGCCTTCCACTTGCTTCTTTGGCCATGTAGCAAAATCTATAAATAAAATAAATAATAATCAGTGGTGCTTTAGATCCTGCTTTTCATAGTCACACAGACATCAATTGAACACAGTCCCTTCGATGCCCCTGTTCCTTCCGTTGATGTCACAAGTCTCCTCTGGGTTAAGGAGAGCTCTCAGATTGGCTCTGGGCTCCTAGCAGTGTCTTTGGGGTTAGCTTCAGTTACATTCCAAACCTCAGCTAGGGACTGTTGGAGTCTTTTAAAACTCCCTGTAGCTTTCGGTTATTTGGGGCTTTGATTTTAAAATTAGGTATAATATCAGAAAACCATGAAGACTGATTGTTAAAAACAGCCTCTTTGGATTGAATATTTATTTTCTATTTCCTGGTTTATCAGCTTTCATTTCCTAATTTATCAATTAATGTAACGGAGAACTTCACCAGGCCTAAGTATATATAGGTCAAGGTAACCAATTATTGAGTTTTAAAAAATTCCCTGTAAATGAAGTTATGTCCTGCATAAATCATTACCCTTGTCCAGGGGAAAGTCTCAATAAGTAATTAGTTCAGACCAACGAGCTCATAGCTGTCTGCTTGGCAGAGCCCAGTTCTGGTTTCTTCATGAAGAAATTAAGTGCCAGGGTATTTCTATCTGTGTTTCTGCCCAAGCCCTCACAATGCTATTTTAGACCCCAGGAAACTGAGATTCTTCAGATCAAAGGCACTGGTTTCTCCTGCCTCTTGTACAGCACTACCAAGAAGGGCGTTAGTGTTACAAGCCAAAAACCAGAGCAGAGAGAAATGGTTTATTTCTTCTGAAAGGATAATATATGGCTACAGTGACTGTGTAGAGGACATCAGCTGCTCAAATGGGAATGTTCAGATTCAAGATGTTTTAGAGTCTAATCTCTAATAAAATCCCAATGATCTGATTGGCTCTCAGCAGAGCCTAGGTCCACAATGAACTCTGTTTTTTCAAAATGCCCCCCCCCCCACACACACACATTTGGAATTCTTTCTGCTTGCTACTGGCAGAGAAATCTTTCTCCCTTCTCTGTTTACTCTGAACCCCACTGTCTGGAGACTCTTCCAGCCTATTTATATCTAGCTTTCAGAGATTGCATATTCATTTTTATAGAGGGTGTCTGTGTTAAACCCGGCTCTAAAGTATCACACCTTTTTAGTTGTATATTTTGTGTAGTTTTACTGTGTATATCTTATTAAATGTATAGATTTTCAAGGTAACGTGAAGGACGTGTGTAGTCTGAGAGGTTTTTGGTGTTGCTGACTGGTAGCACCAGTGCATCAGGATACAAGAAAAGCGTTGAACCTCGGCTCTTGAAAACACTTCCATCAGGCGTGAAGCGTCTGAGTGAATGGCCCTGTTTTCATAAATGCCTGCTTAAAACAAAGCATCTACCAGAAACATTCTAGATAACGGAATGAATCCGACTGAATATTATCATAAGCAGACCAAGGGATACATCCCTTTTTCTATGTGTGAGAGGTTTTTTCTTTGGGAAACAGAACACACATGTCTACTCGCCTCAGAAAGGGAAACCATAGCCGAGCATAGTCGTAAGAGCACCAAAGTCTAACTTGATGGATAATGAGTTTTTACAGGGGTTACTGGCAGCAGTATGTGTGGGGAGTTACTTACAGGAGCAGGGATGATCCTAAAGCAGCAGAAACATGGAAAAATCCCGTCCAGCTGGCAAAAGTTGTATTCCTACAGTTCTCTGCCTAGCTCACAGGCAGGGAGCAGGGAGAAATTTCTCCCTGGTGCAGCTCAGCCAGTTAAATCCTCCAAATCCAATAGCTGTCTCTCTAAGACTGACAAAGGACCTTCAAGGATCTTGTAAGTGTCCACTATCCCAGACTTACGATGACCTTTCGTTTACTTCTGAGTCTGACGAGCCTTCCTCTCCCTTCCTGGAGGGACTGTTGCAAGTTGAAGGAAACTGTCATATAGCAGGTGATTGCGTGAAATAACATCGAAACTGTTTTAAGACAAGACGTCTATAGCAGCCTGCAAGCTTGAGCGAGTCATCTATGCTTTAACTCCGCAGGGCGCATGAAGGCACCTTGGATTAACAGTTCATCTTAGAAGAGCTCACACGAGCCACCAACATGGTCAATAGATTGGATAGTTCCCACATTGCTAACGAGATGCAAACTTCAATCAACCATGATGGAAGAAAGACTAAATTATGATATTTCTGTTCCCATTCTCTAAAGGAAGATCTTGTGACTAGTTGTGAGAAACCGAGACCGTATAAAGAAAAATATGAGAAAGCAGACCAACAGCACTGTCGGGCAGCTGGTCTGGAAATGCTTTGAGTCGTGGGGTTTTATAGCATTTTCTTGACTTTTAAAATATGGCAGATTTGTTTTCCTAGTTGAAATACATGCCTTCCATATGTTTTTGTGTAAAAGAATTACTTTGGGAGTTGGGGAGGTGGCTAAGGGGTTAAGAGCACTTGTTGCTCTGGCAGAGGACCTGGGTTTGGTTCCCAGTGCTCTCGCGGTAGCTCACAACCCTCAAGAACTCCAGTTTCAGGGGGATCTGATGCCTCCCTCTGGCCCCTTCTGGCACTGCATGCATGCGATACACAGATACACATGCAGGCAGAACCCCCAAACTCATAGAAGCTTTAAAAATAGAAAGTACTCACTCTTATATTCAATCCAATGTTTGGAATTGTGTGTGGCTTTTCTTAAAATGGGTGGCCCAGTTAATATCTGCCTTCATGGGTTACAAAGGCTGGATGACCCTTCCACTCGCAGCCTTACAGCAGCACTGATACCAACCCTCTTTCAGAAATTCGGTTTTCACTTTTGATTATGTCACGGAGCCAGCCCTTCCTCTGCTAGCATGGTGGGTTTTTTTTTGTCTGCGCTGTCAGAATGAATGACAGTCAGCCTACTTCCACACTGAAATATTACCACTGAACAAAGTAGCATTCCCAGGTCCGTAGTTACAAATATTAGTTTTAACACCTACACTCATTTCCCACAGTCAAATACTTTGCAGGCCTTCCAGATGGTTGCTTTCGCTGCGCTAAATAGAAGAAGTCATAGCACAAGAAGAGCCCCTTTCTAGGCTGGCAGGATAATTCCCTCCTGTACCTATGGTGTGACTCCGTGAATGACAACGGTTTTAGTTGCTGAAAATTTATAACCCTGGTGTAGAGCTCTAAAACATTTTGACTCAGGTTAATTTAATAATTATTATTTAAGGCACAAGAAATCATTCTGTCACATTTTATTAACTCTGCATGGTTCCAGAAACTACCATGTGTCTATAAATAAAGTCACTGTGACAATTTGAGGCTTGGAGAAGAGCTTGGTTCTGCAGCACCACCTTTGACACTTTTAGCTCTTCAACGTGTTCACTGAAACGAAAATGACACTCAATGAATTATAGATAGAATTTCTAATATGCTTGACTCCCACACACATCATGGCATCCACACCCAAGATTTAGAATCTTATCTTAGTTTCACGTAATAGCTCTGACCCTCTGTGTTACACAGGAGGGGTCCTGGGGACCTGATGACTGTCACCTGCTGTTCAAGTCTCACTTCTTCACACCAGAACCTTTGTTCTCTCAGCTTCCTTCCTGACTTCCAGCAGAATGAGGTCATAGCAGCAGACCAGGGACCACCCCTGAGGGCCTCAGGGCTCAGAATACCGCAAAGGTGACTGAGCAGAGATTAGGGCACTCGGACTCCATTCTGACCAAGGTAGAAAATGTACAACCATGTAGAGACATCTTTATGTTTACCCATTCACTGAAGACATCAGTTCTCATACACCGTTGCCTCCCTCTGCTTTACGAGGCCAGTGTCCCAGCAACTGCAGTGTGCTGCTGCGCTCTAAGAACCTCCAGGGGTAGGGACTGTGGGTGACAGCATAGGGCTCTGCTTCCATGAGCACAGAAAACGCAACATGCTTAGACATGCATTTCCTTACATTTAATGTGCACGTCCTTACTTCTCACAGAATTCCCCTTCGAGCGTTCTAGACTTTCCTCCTTTAATCTAGGAGACTTTCCCATGCCCCTATCCTCTGTCACTCCCTTGGTTCAAGACACTATTATTCTTGTCTCCAATGGATTGCTCTGCTCCGCTGTCTCCTCTCTCAATCTACCCAACATCTATAACGCAATTTTAGATAAAATCGGCTCTGTCGTTTACAAACCTTCAACAGATCTTTGAAAGTGAAGCTCAGATTCCTTGACATGGAACAGAAAGTCCATTAAAATGTGGGGATGCTGCCTGCTTCTCTGGCCCATCCTTCCTTCCTTGGTCTCTCTCAGTACAATCCTGTGACACTGCCTTTGTTGGGCGCCCCCATGCTCCGTCCCGCAGAGGTGGGGCAAAGACAACACGTACGCCAAGGCAGGGTTTGAGCAGTTTCCACAGCTTCCCGCTGCAGCTTCCTTTATTCTCTCTACAGCTCTGGCTTCAACTCTATACTATATTCCCTATTCCGTTTATTATGGGGGATCGCCCAATTTATCCCCCTCCACCCTCTGCACTCACTCTTCATCATCCAATCAGCATTCAGCACTCTCTGTACCCGAGCCATGCACGCGGACAGGGTGGGTGTTGATAGGCCAGTGACTCAATATCATGCTGTATGATGCTATGTGTCAGGCGAACAGTGCGTGATCATTCAGGTGCACATAGTCAGGTTTTTGGTAAACAAGCAGGAAACCACGGGGCTTGGCAGTGAGCCAGGGTCACACCTGCTTCCCACACCCTTCTAATGTATCACAACTTGGTCTGGCCTCTGAGCTTTTGAACTACTAAGTGTTCTTTGCTGAATCCTGATTTCTACTTTCCATCATTAATTTATCTATTCTCCAAGGCTTGCCACAGATCTGTCTTAACTCTGGTAGCTTCATACAGGCTGAGACATCCTTCATGTGCCCATCCCAGCTTCTAAACAATAGGCCTTGTACTTACTGTGTCCTCAGATTAGGTACTGTGGGGGGAGAAGCTTAGTAAATACCCGGGAAAGGATACATAAGTTATCCTATTGTCAGCAATCTGGTTTTATTGATTTGGCTTTAGGGTATAATTAAAGCCCCCCAAACAACTAAAAATTCTCCCCCTCAGCTATTCATTGGCCCCTCGGGTGACAAAATTGGGATCCAAACTCCTCAGAAGCAGGAAACTTGGAGGTCTTTCTGTATCACCTGTATCCTATTGTTTGGTCAGGGAAGTGTTCATTCCAAGGTACATGAGGAGAATTTTACGTTCATCTGAATTTCCACACCCACACTGAAAACATAGTTTATTTATCATGGTGCTATGTTAAGAGAGACACACTGTGCTCTGATGGTTCAAAGAGCCATCACATTCACTGTGAAATTAGAGTTGAGATTTTATTTTATTTTTTTCTTTCTCTCTGAAGAAAAGGGATTTGGAAAGAAGACCCATCATCATGTTTTTTATTTTGTTTAGAAAAAAATTACAAAGAGAGAGAGAGACAGAGACAGACAGACAGAAAGGAGGGAACAGGGGTTGAATTTAGATTTAGTGACTGTTGCAATCTCTGATCTCATAATTTCTGCATTTTCAAGACTGATGTGACTATACGATGTTTTAAAATCCTTGTGAAGGCTTTTGTACAAACCAGCTTACAAAGGATAGTGGAGTTTAAGGATCCGCACACTGATCATCCTAAGGAAGGAGGGAGCAGAAGTGTGATCAGACTTGTAGACACATGGAGGACCCAGGGGAGGGGACTCTGTTTTTTTTTTTCTCCTGGTTTATTATTCTATTTTTATTCTTTTTTAAAAAAGAGGAGCCTGGTGGGGGAAAAAAAAAGCATCCTTAGCAAGCCTGAGGAAGTCCAAAGCATTTCCCTTGTCCCCTGTGTTCTCCCTGGAGATAACAGAATTCTGTGTTACAATCCAGCATTCTATAGTAAAAACCAGGGTAAAATGCAGAGATTTTGTAAGACTTGCACTTCCCAATCAATCCATGCTGGTTGGGTGATATTAATAGCTGGTTAATATAGTAACCTGGGAACACACTAACATACAGGCCAGCCTGCTGCTCACTTGGACCTCACATTAAACTTGTACACATATGTTACGGACACTAAAAGTATCAGCACATAAAACGGAGAGTCGCATGACTGAAGTACCACCGCTATGTAGAGAGCAAAGGTGAGGGGGCTTGAGAATTGCAGCCCACTGCCATCCTGATGGAGAACCCTGGAATGCACATTAACACTGAGAAGCAAGTGAGAACTGTGTCCACGCTCCATGGGTTCTATGAGTGAGAACTGTGTCCGCGCTCCATGGGTTCTGTGAGTGAGAACTGTGTCCACGCTCCATGGGTTCTGTGAGTGAGAACTGTGTCCACGCTCCATGGGTTCTGTGAGTGAGAACTGTGTCCGCGCTCCATGGGTTCTGTGAGTGAGAACTGTGTCCGCGCTCCATGGGTTCTGTGAGTGAGANGGTTCTGTGAGTGAGAACTGTGTCCGCGCTCCATGGGTTCTGTGAGTGAGAACTGTGTCCGCGCTCCATGGGTTCTGTGAGTGAGAACTGTGTCCACGATCCAGTGTCTGCATATCAGGGTTGCTCTACTTGCTCTCTGGGCAAACCTTCAGTTCCATATTGTTCATGGAACACAAACAAGAGGAGAATAAATACAATTATGCCTAATAAACCACAATTTAAAATACCATAATCAGCACAGATACCACCACAGCACGCTCTGTCAGTATCTGTTAGCTTCTTTCATTATCACCAGTGTTCTGGGTTTTGAGTAATTTGAAAATTGGAAGGGGGGCGAGGGGGGACTTGTACTGTCTAATGTAGCTAATCCTGAAATTAATCTTCAAGATTATCTGCTTATAACACATAAATAAATCCATATAGTCACACACAATTAAAAGCAGAAGGGAAACTATCTAGAGGAACAAAGGGACCAATGGAGGGGGGAAGGAAAGGGGAGGGCATTAGGGGGATGGGAGTGGCCATGCTCAAGGCACATTATGTACTTGCATGAAAATGGCCTTATGTAGCCAAATGTAATTTAAAGTTTATATCTGAGAAAGACTATTACTGTCTGGAGGGAGAGAGGGGTATTTACAAAGGGGGCAGAGTGAGAAACAGAAATAATTGGAAGAGTTGCCATGGGCAAGTCAGGTTATGAGACTCATACATCTGTCCGTTTATTTACACCTTTTCTGTCTTAAAGGGGATTAGAGGGAATTAGGTTGATTATAAGAATGTCAATCTCTCATTAAACCGCTGCTCAGGAATGCTGAAACAAGGAACCTCTTGTTTCTCTTGATTCCTCATTTGTCAATCACGCTGCCTGCTGACAGCTGCCTCTCCCATCTTCACTGGGCTCACTTCTGAAGATTTAGAGATTCGTGTGTCCCGATTCCTAACTCTGAGGTTAGCAGGTCCACACAGCTGTCCTCATCTACTAGATTTAACTTCACAGCTTACACATGGAGTTCCCTTTGACTTTAATCTTATAAATACAACAAAAGGCGGCTCTGCAGTTGAGAGCACTTGTTCTTGCACAGGACCCAGGTCTGCTTCCCTACATTGTGGTCTACAACTGTCCATATCTCCAGTTTCAGGAGATCTGATGCCTTCTTCTGTCCTGCATGGGCACCAGAAATGCATGTGCTGTGTGTGTGTGTGTGTGTGTGTGTGTGTGTGTGTGTGTGCAGGTAACACATCACATACACACACCACAAATAAAGTAAAAAACCAAAAGGCTTTTCCAAGCATTATAATAAGTTCACAAAGATAAAACACTTTTCAATTTGAAATAACTCAAGCATTACAAAATACTGCAAGAGAAATACAAAGAACTCGCATAGACACAATAGGCCATACCAGTGTTCTGTTCCACAGTGTTGCTGTTCTGTGCGCATTCATATGGATTCTTTTTAACGACTTGATGTGTTCCTCAGGCCTCACACTCCTTCATCTCAATGTGCTTTTGTGTGTTTTCTCCTGGAAACAAGAATATTGTCTCGCCTATCCTCAGTTTAATTCTATCAGGAAGTTTATAATACTTTGTTCTACTATCTTAATTTCATGAATTTTTGTTTTGTTTTTCTTTCAGTGATACGTATTAATCATGCACAGTATTAAGGTTGGAGGGCAACCTCGGTTGTCAGTTCTCGTCTTCCACCGTGTCTGAGACATGGTCTCTTGTTTGCCCCTTCATACACTGTGCTAGCTGACCATGACCTTCTGGGGACACGATCCTCCCTCTTACCGTAGGAGCACTGGGGTTACAGCTGCCTGTCTGGGAGAAGTGAGGGGGATTTTTAAAGAGGGCAAAGTGTGAAGCAGAAGCAATGTGAAGAGTTGCCATCAACAAACCCGGCTTCCCATAGGCTCTGGGCATCTGACTTCATGACATCACACTCACACAGAAATTGCTTTGCTCATTGAGTCCCAGTTGTTAGTTCTCAGAGAATTTGCCTGGGCCTCTATCTTAGAGAGATAAAACTGACAAGTTTCATCAAAGCATGGGAATATAAACCCAAGGCGCACAAATCAGTCCCTCTTCTACACAGCAACACTGGACATGGTGCAAACAAGATCAGAAAAAAAATCATGCATAATAAGTTCATGAAGATAAAATACCCAGGAATAAACATCAAGAAGGAGTAAAAATGCAAGACACTGAAGAGTGAAGTCAAGAAACCATCAGAAGATGAAAAGACCTCCCATGACCGTGAGTTGGCAGAATTAATGTTTAAAAAAAGAAGAGGAAGAAAGAGAAAAACACTATAGGTCACCAAAGTGATCCTCAGATTCAGCACAATTTCCACCAAATCTTCAAAGGTGTTCTTCCCAGAAATCGAGAGGAAGAGTCCTAAAATTCATTTGGAACCACAAAAGATCCTGGATTGCCAGAACAATCCTGAGAAAGGATCAATAATGGAGACCTCATAATTCCTGACCTCAGCTATACTACAGAGCTACAGTTTAATATAGATCAACGTGCATGATAATCTCACAAAAGCAGATATTTAGGTCAACAAAATAGAAAAGATTACCCAGAATGAAACACACACAGATTCAGTCATCTGATATTTAACAATGTATTCTTGAGATTATAATATAATTACATCATCTCTCCCTTTTCTTTCCTCCCTCCAAAGCCTCCGATAGACCCCCCTCCTTCCTCTCTTTTATTAATCTTTTCACATAGATATATGAGTGTGTGTGTGTGTGTGTTGTGTGTGTGTGTGTGTGTGTGTGTGTGTGGGTGGGGTGTGGGGGGGGGGGGGGTGGGTGTGGTGTGTGTGTGTTCCTAAATACATAAATACAACCTACTCAGTCTATATAATGCTATTTGTACGTAAGTTGTCAGGGCTGATTGTTACCAAGTAGCCAATCGGTGTGTTCTTCCCTGGGGAAAGCTATCTCTCCGAACGCTTAGCATTGCTCACTTGCCTGTAGTTCTTTGTCTAGGGCTTTGTCTAGGGCTGAGGCCTCGAGAGATTTCCTCCTTCCATGGCAGCCTATCTATTGGTGTCATTCCTGCTCAGCTCGTGCTAAGACAGCCATGCTGGTGACACTTCATGAGTCACAGAAATCCACACCAAATGAAGCTGTTGTCTCGGTTCTCAGTAGCCATGGTCCCTCATTCTAATGTTTCTTCAAAGAGGAACACTCTATTCAGAGGGCAAGACCCAAAGGCAGATAAAAGTAAAAGCCACATGATTTGTTACAAGTATTAAATACCATTTGAAATGTCCTCAGTTTCTATTACCGTAGAATACTCTCGTGTATTCTAAATATGGTATTCCATCCAGTCTGAAATATTCTGTTATTTCGTGTATACAGAGAAAGAAAGTTACAGTTCAACAGTAATGTAATTCTTTCTTATCATTTAGAGCAGTTCATGTTTATCAGAAGGGCTCTTTTGGAGTTATGAGGCATAGCTATTTATATCTTGTGAGTGAATGCAAAGCAAATATTTATAAAGCAGATGGACTGAGATGTGTCTGAAACTTTACAGCATAGGCCATGTTCCCAGCACTGTCCCCGACCAGGTCACCAGGGTCTGTTCTATATGTGACCTGATTCTCTGAGCTTAGGTGACAGTATGTTGCTAGGAAGTGTGGTCTCCTTTGGTTTCATAGTTCTCTTCTTAGTCACCTCTGACTTGATGTTACCAGTCTTGGTGATAACTGTGGCTCAAATTCTTTTCTTTTCTTTTCTTTTCTTTTCTTTTCTTTTCTTTTCTTTTCTTTTCTTTTCTTTCCTTTCCTTTCCTTTTATTTTCTTTTCTTCTTTTTTTTCTCTTCTCTTCTCTTTTCTTTCTTTCTTTCTTTCTTTCTTCTTCTTTTTTTTTTTTATTTTTGGTTTTTCGAGACAGGGTTTCTCTGTATAGCCCTGGCTGTCCTGGAACTCACTTTGTAGACCAGGCTGGCCTCGAACTCAGAAATCCACCTGCCTCTGCCTCCCAAGTGCTGGGATTAAAGGCGTGTGCCACCATGCCCAGCTTTCAAATTTTTTTCTTGAATGCTCTCAAAGTGCCTATTGACTGGAAAGTTTTAAAAGACAGTAAACCAGAATGAGCAAGCACATCTGTCAGCACAGATAATACAGTCACACCTGCTACCTGGTTTCAAGTGACCAAATGACGCTAGCTGTTGCAGTGTGCCAGTGAATTCAGAGCTGGAGGTCCAAGGCTGTAATGAAGTGCGACCTGTATATGGCCTGTCAAAGAGTCACTAGCAGGATTAAATATGGTGATCTCATGCAAGGTTGGTGAGGATGTAACATCAGGCTCCAGTATCTCTTGCACTGTAAACTTATTCTTGGGAGAGGTGGTAGATAGCATACATACACAGCTTTTGTCGATGCCTTAATGTCCCTTTGCGGCTAGTCTCATAGCTTGGTCTTTTTTCTTAGAAAATTACAAAAGGTACAGTTAAAGTTTTGTGAACCAAATATGCATCACAAATACCTCTAAAAATGAAGACTTTGAAACAAGTACAACGTTGTGGAGTAAGAGTGGAGTAAGAGAACGTCTCCCTGAAGTATTTAACCACCAGCTCCCTGGAACACAGGGAGATGCTTGCACGGCCTGCTTCCGTCCTTCTTTAGCCACATATTAGACTAGAAAGTGACACTCAGGAGGGTAGAAAGGAGCTGCTTCTGTATGGTTTCTTTCCCATAGTTCTCTCCAGACAGCACAGAAGGACCCTTTCCTTCCTACTGTACTTAAGTCACCTCCTGAGTTCCCAAGACAGTCACTACAGATGAACTGTGCTGCAGAGCTTTGGCTTTCTCTTCCGGACTGGCTTCCTTATCTGCGCAGTAACTCACCGTTTCTGCCTCGTGCACACTGCAATGAGGCACTGCACTCAAGCCATGGATTTTCTTCATCGTGCTGGTGATTCACATACGACCTGCCTCTGCTCATAGCTTGTGTGAGATGGGCCACACTGGAAGACGGGCTCTGGGATTTACACAGGGTCTAAGAAGGTATTTATGGGAACAGATCCACTTACATCAGCACCCAGGACGAGATCTGTGTGGGTGTGGCCTGCTGATGTGGTGAGCATTAGTTGAGAGACAGAATATGGGTGGGGGTGTACATGTTGCTAAGACAGCGGGCAGGAGAATAGCTTCCTACCCACACAGCTCAAGGCAGGAAAAGCGTGAGGTAGGAACTCTAGAATCAGAGGATATTTTTCAAGTCTGGAACCAACTCAGGTCCCAAAGAGCTGTTTGGACCTTCGAGGGCATGTTCGTCACACATGGATGCCTGAAATGTACCCCTGACCAAAAAGGTTCTCATTCCTAGTCATCTTACTACCGTCAAAGACTGCCATGACAGGGGAAGAACAATGCAGCTGGAGGAGATGGAGATGACTGGCTCATGAAGTGCCACTTGTTTGAGGGCCTCTACTGAGGCTTGAGGTTCTGTGTGAGAAAGCAAAAGATAAAGATGTCCCATGTAGGGATTTTATGTGTATTGATGGCTCTGTGTCTGTAAGTTCAGGAAGCCTGGAGAACTTTGGGGCTTCCTGCTAATCTTTCATCTGTAAGTCCTCATCGATCCTCTCTGTGGTGTACTTTTTGTCCTTGTCCCAGAGCCAACAACCTGGGAGAGAAAATGTTTCTGAGCTCTGCTTGAAAGTCTGCCCCTCGGTCCACTGTGTCTCAGGCTCTCCTGCCTCCAGTGTGGGGTTCCTTCTGAACTGGTAGAAGATTTCTTTTCAGTTTAAAATATTAATTATCCTTAATGTTTTTCACAAACCTTCTGATACAGGGAACATTTTAAATATATAATAAACTGTGGGTCCCTTGAGAGAAAGGTACTTTGCGACTTCCACCTGCCACCTCATGACTTCTTGTTGCCGCCACACTGAGACTCTTTTGTCACATAGTGTATGAAAGCCACTTCCCACAGAATTCCCAGAATGCTAATGTTCTCTCTAGAGTCTGTAAAGGGTCATTGTAACCCTCAGGGTGTTGATGCACCATCTCCCATGCTGGTTTAGACAGTTTGATAATGGAAAACCCTGTGCCTTATTTATTACGTGATTGCTGTGTGGGTTTTATAGAGAACTGGGTACCTCTTGCCAGCTAATATCTCCTGCAAAGGATTTGTAAATTAAATAAATGAACTTGAAAACTCTATAGGAAGGCTGTAGAACACGCTAAAGGACTTCTTTCTTTATTTCTTGAGGTAGAATCCTACTATGGCTAGCCTGGACCTTATATAGACCAGGCTACCTTTGAACTCACAGAGCTCTACCTGCCTCTGCCCCACAAGTGCAGGAATTAAAGACATGTGCCCAGCCTCTGATGAACAAAAACCACCCTGTGATTTTGTCGTATGTCCTTCTATTACTTGGAGTCACTGGTTGTGTCTGCATTTTTTCAGTAGCTTCTTCATTGTGCAAAGAGGAGTATCAAGTTTTATTTCTCCTCTGTCATTATCAGACTGAAGGGCAGTGTATCAATTCCAAAGGTAGTCCTGCTTGTCAGCAATGCTTAGGAAAGAGACAATGATGGAATTTCATCCTTCTAGCTCTTTCCTCACTGTCCCAAGCTTGCCCTGCTTAGAACAAACCCAGCGTGGCTGTGTCTGCTGCTGTGACTGTGGCTGTGTCAGCTGCTGTGGCTGTGGCTGTGGCTGTGGCTGTGGCTGTGGCTGTGGCTGTGGCTGTGGCTGTGGCTGCTGCTGTAGCTGTGGCTGGCTCACTGTTCAGAGCTGTGAAATACAAGTAATGTTCAGTATGCACCTCAGTCCAGATGAAAACAGGGTAGTTTTTCGATCCTGGGCATGGAGCTCACTGTTTTCTTCTTTAATTACTAGGTTTTCATGGAGGGGGTGTGTGGACATGCTGTAGCTGTTATGGCTGCCAGTAGGTTATCTGATTTTAAAGACTATGAAGCCTTGAGTGTTATTTGTGATCTAAGCACATCGTGCAGGAGCTTTAGACCTGCTTGTTCCTGGTGATGCATCCTTGGCAAACATCCTTGTTTTTATAGGCACCTGGAGATGCAACAAAGCATAATGGAGGTGGGAAAAGAAAATCTGAGCTGGTGTGAAAAAAAAAATCCCACAGTGGAGAGTATTTCTCAGAACCTACTGTGAGCACAGTGCAAATGCCCCCAGGTTAAGTGGCACACAGTGACAAATGTCTCACCACCATCGCTAATTCTGTGGCTCAGAAATTCAGCAAGAACAGTAATGGGGACTTTTCTCTGCTTTATGATTTCTGGGCTCTCAACACAAAGAACTTAAAGGCCAGGAAGTCAGCCACCTGAAGGTTCTCCCACCCTAAGTCACATCTCTGGACCAGGCAGATTCAAAGAGTAGGACCACTCAGTGGGAGACATACACAGGGCCTCTCTCTTCCTCAAAGCATGGCAGCATCTTTCACAGGAACCTTGCATCTCTGAACCATGGGTGCTCTGAACAAGGAGGAAGCCACCTTGTCTTGTTCTTAGAAGACCCACAGCATCATTTGTGCTGCCCAGATTTAAGAGGGAACCTAGGCCTAGGGAACCTAGTGGTAAAATACCCACTCTATACAATGAAATAGGAGATACTGTTGCAGCTGTGCTGGGAATGTAACATAGTCCAGAGCTGGGAGTTTGCTTCACCTGGAGATGACCTCACAGTAGATTCCTCGGACTGTTAACAGCTATGAGATAATTGACAGCTTGCAGCACCTGATTTGCTTAAAACTGCCACCTTCTGTAGAACACGGTTTATTTGCAATCTTTTGGTTCCATAACAGATGATACAATAAATATATTTTTATTGTCTCTCCTTACGAATGTGCCCACCTGTGTTTATAGGATATGGTTTTATGAGTAGGATTCCTTGTTCAAAGAGTAACAGTTACACGTTTAAATGTTAGCAACTTTCAGGGATGTGTCATTGCATAAAGATCACCTTGGCTTTGGCCAAACCCTCCGAATATCAATGGCTAACACCCACGAGGAACTGCTTTTCTCCATGAGGGAATTTGGACCAGTATGGTGATTCCATAACATTAGGAAACCCATCTTCCAGCTTTCCGTCCCAAGTCCCTCCAATTTGTCTTTTATCCACCCTAATACGGCATAGAAGCCTGCCATCTCATCTCTCTGCCTTAATGAGCCTTCCCAGAAGCCATTTGTGGCCCTCTTCTTAAATATCATTAGCCTAAACTTGTGCACAACAAGGTGGGGATGTGGGGCAGTGGCAGCTTTGGCCTGAGTGGGCAGCTTGCCCAGACAACGTCACAATTCTTACCACTCAGGATGAAGAGAGTGAATGCCAGCAGGCTGCCAGCAATTTCCATTCTGTTTCTTCATGAGTCACCTCTAAGGCTCACCTAGGGGAACAGCACCTCAGAAATAATAAGAGACTTGCCCCGATTCCCAAAAACAGAAAGCAGAGAGTACAAATTTAGATCCGAGCCCCTCTTTTAAATTGACAAGAACAGGATTTTAGTTTCAGCTCAGCATCTCTCCAGCCCATCTTAAATGTGATTACTTCACATGGAGACCTCAAGAGGGTTATTTGACTCTGTTTTGTTTGTGTGGTGCCTGTACAGTGTCTGTAAAGTTATTTCCATGATAATTCCTCTCGAACTGATGATATCCAGTCCTGCTGCTATTCAGGTCGGGTCAGCGGTGCGGTATCTTGACTTGAATTGTAAGGCCCTCCGCAATGCTTCCTTTCACAGTTCCTGGCCTCCTGCTCCTCACACAGTACGCCCTTTCATGCAGAACAGCTGAGTCACGAGCTGCAGCGCAGATGGCCACAAGTTTGTTTGCAGCCTGGAGTCCAACCCAGGTTTCTTCCTTCAGCCTGAGGCAGCTGCCACCTGACAGCACTCCAGTCTAGACGAAACCAAGCCCACTTACTGACAGGTTCAGTACCTCTGCTCTGATATGCAGTATGTGGTGGATCTAGAGAGGAGCCCGGGATGGACAGAAGGAAACTCTAGCCTGCCCATCCCAAACTCTCAGCAGCCTAATGCTTGCTGCCTATAGTAGTGAGGTGTGGAAATGACAGCTTTCAGAATAGGCTGAGGAGGATAAGCAAGAATAGCATCCGTTGTCAGTAGGAAGCTTTACTGGGAAGAACTACTATAAAAGAAATGAAATTTTGTACCCTACAACCGTAAGGTCCAACTCTTAGTCCTGTGGGTTATTCTCAGCAATGGCTTTGAGCGCATCCTTCTAACTCCACCTTCAGATTGTAAAATTCTATACTAGCAGAACTTCCTTTCAAAAGGAATCAATTGGACACTCCTTCAGGCAACAGACAGACAAATGGGAAAGAGGTTCCTCCTGGTAGACACTCTCTGAGTATGTTTTGTGCTGCTGTCCCAGAATACCAATGGTCAGAATACAGAGTAGCTCATGCAGATGAACCCATCAGAAGTGGGAAAATGGTTACGTCAAAAAAGCATTTAGTATGTTCAGTTTCCTAAACACCATTCAGCTTAGCAACCATGCCCTGGAGAGTTCCAGACACTTCCCATCATGTGCCATGGCTCTCTGCTGATGTTCAGCATCTCAGGTGTGTATCAACCACATCCTGCAACTAAGCAAAGCTAGGAGGGCGAGTGCTACCAGGTGCATGCTGCTTTTCACCATGGCAACGGAGAAATATTCAGTCCAGCCATCATTAGAAGGAGACCATTTGTATCCTAGTCTGAGTAACTTCTAATGAACAGAAATCCATGGCTCAAACTCCTCTTGCCTTAGAGGCCGGATAGTGCAAGGTCAAGTTGCCCTCATCTGATAAAGGCCTTGCTGTGTCATCCAGGCAGAAGGGGAGTGGAGGAAACAGGTACTGGAGATGGAGTTTAAGGCAAGCAAAGTTGTCTTTTTATAAGGTGCCTGGGACTGTGATGATGAATCTGTTCCTCTCAGGCAAAAACAGGAGACTCACAGGGCCAGGCCCTGGTGACTCACTCACCTCCCAGCACCACATAGGGGAGGGCAAGCTTCTAACTCATGAACTTGGGGGAACACATCCAACACATCCAAGGAAGCACCAACCCACGTCTTCTTCAGAAGTAAAGAAAACAATATAAAAAAGAACATCCAGGGTGCAGACAGCAAGGGTAATCAAGGAAAGTGGTAACACGTTGGGGAATCTTAGACTGTAGACTTTATAAAATATCAAATGTCTAATTATGGCACTAAAAATATAGATAGAACTAAAATTTGGCACGATGATAATGTTTTATTTGGAGTATGAGCCGACTTGATGCTAAGTCATCCTAAGGTTATTTGTTTGGAGAGGATAAAATGTTTATTAAATTTAAATTTTGTCATATTAGACACACACATCCTAATTTCTATGCTAATTATTAATTATCATAAGGGAGAAAAGAAAACAGATGGGGAAAAGATCTAAATAAGGCAAAAGAAGGAAAAATCTTTAAACTCGCAGCTGAAAAGCGTAGTTTCCTTTCACACACATGGAAATTTTACAAGAATTATATATATGCAAAACAAAAATAGGAGAAACTTGGTAAATTGGTGCACTCTGGAAAAGTAATACTGACAGAAATGAGCAACAAAAACAGAACTCAAATATTGCTTTTCTATTTGAAACCTAAGTCAAAGATCAAAAAGTAGATTATAATGGAGCGTTAGAAGACATAGAGGCTCACCTGCTGCTAAGTGAGTTAAGAGAAAACATGGTGTCTTGAGAAAAATCCAGAATAAAGTCAATGAAATAAGGAATTATAAATTCCAAAATGAATGAAATAGAAGAAGCTAAAGATAGTAAAGATGATCAAATATCCAATATAGGATTAAAAAATTTAAATCCTAGTAAGACTGCTCTTAACACAGTACAAAATGAAAAGAATAAATAAAGATGCAACCAATAAGAATATAAGAACACGACTAATAAGTTTGTAGTAGCCAATTTCATATGTAAATTTCAATGCTTAAAGTATTAAAAGTTTTTAGAAGAAAAATATATAATAGTTCAACTCATGAGAAAAGAGAAGTCCCAAATATTTCTATAAACAGTAAAGAACCCTAATCAAAAGGAAAAATATTTTTCTCCACCAAAAAGGAAATCATCACAGAAGTGGGATCCAACTTAACTGCTAGAGTGTGGCATGCACTCAGCCCTCCAGTACTGAGTAAAACTGATACTACACTGTAACAGCTTAACTGGTACAGTGTCAGGCTGGCATGCACTCAGCCCTCCAGCACTGAGTAAAGCTGATGCTACACTGTAACAGCTTAACTGGTAGAGTGTCAGGCTGGCATGCACTCAGCCCCCCAGCACTGAGTAAAACTGATGCTACACTGTAACAGCTTAACTGGTANAGTGTCAGGCTGGCATGCACTCAGCCCTCCAGCACTGAGTAAAGCTGATGCTACACTGTAATTCTAGCACTTAGGAGGTGGAGGCAGGAGGATCAGACATTCATCCTCAGCTACCTAGTGCATTTCAAAACAGCCTCAGATGTATAAGACCCCATTTCAGGAAAAATAGAGAAGGAGAAATAAACGAAGAAAAGAAAAGGAGAAAGAGGGAAGGAGGGAGGGAGTCCGGGAAAAGGAATAAAGAGGTCAAGTCTGGGAAACTGTATGATTAGTCTTACAACATTGTGTGTAGTCACTGGATGATTAGAAAAAGAAGGAATATTTTCCATCCTCTTTTATATTAAGACAGTCATATGAAACCCTTGCAAGGGCAACATAAGAAAGGAAAATTCTGGCTAACCTTACCATCACACTTAGCTGTAAAATCTCTAGGCATCAGATCCAACTGTCAAAGTGATTCTACATTAAGTATAAATTGGGATTATTCCAAGAATTACAGGTTTAGAAAATCCGTAAATTCATTTTGTGGCAGTAACAAATTAATGGGAAACAGCTGTTTGCTATATCTCAATAATCATTCAAAAACAACCTCTAAGCAGGTTAAGAACACAAGAAAATCAAACTCCTCAATTTTGTCTACAAAACAAAACAAAATAATAGGAAAAACTAGACATCAAAGCAGGCTATAGTAGACACAATATTTCACAGTAAAATAATAAACCGTTCCCCCTTTAACATGGAAAATAAGATATAGGTGCCATTATTATCAGTTTTTAAATTTTTCCTTTCTTTCTGAGAATTTCATACATGTATACAGTGGGAGTTAATCATATATATCCCAGTCTCCTCCCTCCAAATCCCCATATATTGCTTCAACAAACTTTCCGCCCAACTTCATGTCTTTTATTTATAACATCACTCTTATTTTGCAGAATCCAGATGTTACACCTTCATCAATATGACGAAAAAAGGAATAAAAGGTCCCATTTGTCAATTCTCAATCTTACAGCACAAGCCATTGCAGTTCTATTCAGGAATTTTCCCCCTGTGCCCATATCTTTGAGGCTTTCCCCAACTTTCTCCTCTATAAGTTTCAGTGTCTCTGGTTTTATGTGGCGTTCCTTGATCTACTTAGACTTGACCTTAGTATAAGGAGATAAGTAAGAATGGATCAATTTGCATTCTTCTACATGATAACTGCCAGTTGTGCCAGCACCATTTGTTGAAAATGCTGTCTTTTTTTCCACTGGATGGTTTTAGCTCCCTTGTCAAAGATCAAGTGACATAGGTGTGTGGGTTCATTTCTGGGTCTTCAATTCTATTCCATTGGTCTACCTGTCTGTCACCATACCAGTACCATGCAGTTTTTACCATAATTGCTCTGTAGTACAGTTTTAGGTCAGGCATAGTAATTCCCCCAGAGATTCTTTTATCATTGAGAAGAGTTTTTGCTATCCTAGGTTTTTTGTTATTTCAGATGAATTTGCAAATTGCCCTTTCTAACTCATTGAAGAATTGAGTTGGAATTTTGATGGGGATTGTATTGAATCTGTAGATTACTTTCAGCAAGATAGCCATTTTCACAATGTTGGTCCTGCCAATCCATGAGCATGGGAGATCTTTCTATCTTCTGAGATCTTTGATTTCTTTCTTCAGAGACTTGAAGTTNTTATCATACAGATCTTTCACTTCCTTAGTTAGAGTCACACCAAGGTATTTTATATTATTTGTGACTATTGTGAAGGGTNTTGTTTCCCTAATTTCTTTCTCATCCTGTTTATCCTTTGTGTAGAGAAAGGCCATTGATTTGTTTGGGTTAATTTTATATCCAGCTACTGCACTGAAGCTGTTTATCAGGTCAGCAAATGGATGGATCTGGAGGGTATCATCCTGAGAGAGGTAACCCACCCAGGGGTCCACCCCATAATCAGACACCAAACGCAGACACTATTGCATACGNCAGCAAGATTTTGTTGAAAGGACCCTGATATAGCTGTCTCTTGTGAGGCTATGCCAGTGCCTGGCAAACACAGAAGTGGATGCTCACAGTCAGCTATCTGATGGAACACAGGGCACCCAATAGAGGAGCTAGAAAAAGTACCCAAAGAGCTGAAGGGGTCTGCAACCCTATAGGTGGAGCACCAATATGAACTAACCAGTATCATGTCTCTAGCTGCATATGTAGCAGAAGATGGCCTAATTGGCCATCATCGGGAAGAGAGGCCCCTTGGTCTTGCAAACTTTATATGCCCCAGTATAGGGGAACACCAGGGCCAAGAAGGGGGGGTGGGTAGGGAGGGGAGCAGAGGGGGAGGGTATAGGGGACTTTGGGGATAGCATTTGAAATGTAAATGAAGTAAATACCTAATAAAAATTGAAAAAAATGAGGGGACAAGAAAAAATAAGGAATAAGATGTTAGCGGTTTAAAGAAGAAAAAAGAATCATTATTCCCAGATGATGTGATTGCATGGAAAACCCAGTAGAATTGGTAGCTGTTATAAAAATTGATAGAAATTTTCACAAAATTTATATATATAAATATAATCTACTTCTGTTTACTATCAAATTACCAGAAAAAGCATAGTCATTAGAAGTCTCATTATTTATTTATTTATGTTTGCTTGTTTTAAGATTTACTTTATTTAGAGTATGTCCATGCATGTGTCTATGTGAGCAGATATGTAGGCCTGAGTGCAGTGCCCATGGAGGTCATCTGCAGCTGGAGTCACAGGACCATTACCCAGCAGTGTGGGTGCTGGGAAGTGAGCTCAGGTCCACAGGAGGAGAGGGTGCCCTCCTCACTGCTCAGCCGCCTCCTCAGCTCCCGTTTGTTTGTCCTGAGATACATCCTCACGTGGGTCACCAGACGGGTCTCCAACTCTTAGAGTCAAGGAATCTCACCTAAGGCTCTCCTGTAACTAGAGACCGGCACTTGCATACCAGCTAAAAGATGCCATTTTATAATAGCATTCAAAATTATAGGGCACATAAGAACAAGACAAAATAATTAACATACTTATGAAAAATCTAAAATGTGTTAAATCATTAAAGAAGACTGAACTAAGCATGGAGTCACTGGTGCTTGTGGGTAGAACATGTCAGTAAACACATTCTCTCCAGACTGGCCAACAGGATTAACATAATTCTAACAACAATAATAACAACAACATCAAAAAAAAAAACCCAACAAGATTCATGATCTTGGATTTATTTGAAAGAGCAAGGTCTTCGTATGAATCTTCAGTTATTTATAAATCACAGCAACTAGTTTAAGGAACAGCTTTTAATCAAAAGATGCCATAAATAGTATAAACAGCTCACGAAGTAAAAAAAAAAAAATCATCTTTTCAAAAGACAAAGTGATAATATAGGGACTCCAAACAGATAGGGAGGTAGTACAGAGAACGCAAAGACAGAGCAGTAGTATAGGATATGCGAAAAGAGATGAGGAGTGAACAAGAACCCGACAGACACAGGCAGACCCAGAACATTCATAAACAAAAAGCACCAATACCCACGTGTGTATGAGACAACCTGACACGTACTCAGTGAACAGATAACGCAGATGAACACCACAGTCAGAGGTAATTTCTTGCCCAACAAGATGGGAAACAAACCTAACCCTAGCCAAGTCTGGTTAGAGCTGTACAAGGCAGGTCAGAGAGCATTGTAATGGCAAAACTGGAAAAGTGACGATCAAGTAATTTTCTAAACCATGGTGTAATCATAGAATGAAGCATTACAGTATTGACAATGATTAGCTTTAAATACAATTGAGTTGTGTGAATTTAGATGTCAATGCTAGAGTCACGGGAAATATGGTTACATGGAGTTCAAAAATAGTCTCAATGAAGATGTAGCATGTCTTGGGTTATGAGTAGCTATTAAAAAGCAACAGGGGCCTGGACTATGGTTCAGTCACAGAAGTATTTGCTGTGCAAGCATAAGGAGCTGAGTTTGGATTTCCAGCATCCTGTGAGCTCACTGCTGGGAATGGGAAAGTGGTAGATGCTCTTTGAGGTGGATGGCCAGCCAGCATAGCTAATTGGTGAACAGCAGGCTCAGTGGGAAAGCGTCTCTTAAAAACAAAGTGGAGAAGTGATGAAAGCAAACACCAGCAGACATCCTCTGGCTTCTACATGTACATTGATATGCGTGCACACAACATATGCAGACACACAACAGATAGCTTAAGGCCAATATTTCAGTTGTTATTGGCTGAGAGGGGGAATGGACAGCTGGGAGGCACAGTGAGTTTCTAAGATATTTACTTAAACTGGTAGATGTTCTTTGTTGTTGCTGTTGTTTTGTTGTTTTGTTGTGTTTTATTTTCTTGAGACAGGGTCTCACCATGCGTGATTCTCTGGCTGTCCTAGAACTCACTATGTAGACCCAGCTGTCCTTGGATTCACAGAGATCTGCTTCCCTCTGCCTCCCAAGTCCTGGGATGAATGGCATATGCCAGCACATCTGGCCTTTTTAAAATAAAATTTAAGCCTTTACATTTATTTCATAAAAATAATCCATGACATTGTGTGGCTGATTTATGTACACTTACAAATCCTAGCCATTTCTCCAACGCAAGATCTATTTACACATTCTTTTATTAAACCTGCTTAAAGGGATAGATAAATTCTTTACCTTTTACTTTTAAAATATATGGACACACTTTTATGATACAAATTACAATAAGAAACAGCACAACTAACACTTGTCTTATATTTATTGGATACTCTTCAATGAATATTTTTATTTTAAATTTATTATAACATCCCTTTTAAGCAAAAGACAGTTTTGGTCTACAGAAAATAAACTTGTGTGGTAAATTCATTTACTTGAAATTTCACACTAGGTTTATGGTGGGCTCAGTACCAGACACTAGGCTTCTCATTTGCAGAAAAAGTCCTGATACTCAGCACTGACCCAGGTCATGAATTCGTTCTCAATTACTCATTTGTTCCTTTAAACACCTACTGTGTGTGGCATCCCTGCTGGACTCCAGCACTACACCGCTGAAAATGTTTCAATAGTAAAGATCAAGAATGGAAAAATGCTAAATAGTTAAATTTCCTAGGTGGCAGTGCCCTCTGGATGCAGAGTCATCATGTTTATAATAGGTTGTCCCCTCTCACACACCTGTGTGGTGCATCCAAACTTGGTCTCTGTGAAGAGACAGTTCTCACTGATAGGTCTGTAACCACCTTCTTCTTCTTCTTCTTCTTCTTCTTCTTCTTCTTCTTCTTCTTCTTCTTCTTCTTCTTCTTCTTCTTCTTCTTCTTCTTCTTCTTCTTCTTCTTC
>NC_034594.1:125485274-125493210 GCF_900095145.1 Mus pahari
GTCTGGGTGTGTTTGTGCTTCCTGGGCACTTCCTGTCTGGGTGTGTTTGTGCTTCCTGGGCACACCCCTTTGATCAAGAGTAAAGTTGCCTTGTTGGATACTTCAGTTGGAATAGTGGTCTCCTCCTCCTCCTCCTCCTCCTCCTCCTCCTCCTCCTCCTTTTTTTTTTGAGACAGGGTTTCTCTGTGTAGCCCTGGCTGTCCTGGAACTCACTCTGTAGACCAGGCCGTCCTGGAACTCAGAAATCCGCCTGCCTCTACCTCCCAAGTGCTGGGATTAAAGGCGTGTGCCACCACTGCCTGGCATGTAACTTTCTTCTAACATAGCCCGTGAGTTTTAGAGAAGCCAGTGCTGGTGGCAGTCATCCATCAGTCCTCCCCTCCAAAGCAGGCGCCTCTCACAAGGTGAGATCCCAGCCTGCTTGAAATTCTGAACATTTGCTTCTTTCTTTCTCACGAGAAAGTGTTACAAAAGGCTCGTGCCTTATCAGAGCTCAGTACCCAAGGCTTAAGGCCAGGTCTCCTTTATCTCAGCGCCTCCTCATTCGTTGTCTTCTTTCCATTTTACATCATCAGTGCTGATATCTGGGTCCTTTATTGAGCATTGAGACCCAATCATTGCCTAGTAAATCACATATCATTAGATAAACGTCCCAGCTTCTTTGGAATATTGTGCTTTCTACCTTGCTATCCTCCTTTGGTTTGTCTTCTTACTTAAGAGGGTCAGAAGCACATGAGGCAGGGCAGGTCGGTTCCCTGACGGTGCATCAGTGATACAAATCGGGAGAGAGAGAGCCTGTATCCTTCTTTCTCTTGAGCCTGGAGTCCATTCTAATTGTAGTGAGTAGGCTGTGTCTGGAGCAAATATAGCATTTATAATTGATATCTCATAAGTGTGGCAATTTATTAAATAATGGAGGTCAAACCACTTAGACCATAGTTTAAAAAGCATACTAAACGGTTATTATAAGATTCAAAATAAGAGAATAGCGGTGTTGGTTTAATCAGTAAATTCAGAGCAAAGAGTTAAAACGAACAACACTTGTTATATTTGAAAAGCTTTTGAAAACACACATACTATCATTGGGAAAATTAATAGAAAGTTAAATGTTAGGAGGAAAAAAGATCATAGTGAAAGTGTTGCAATTTTGAAATTAGATAAATAAAGAGAATATCGAAAGGATGTATAGCATCCTAGCTCATGAAGGTTCAACTCCAAGACAGTAAGAGGAGAGCGCAGGGAAGAGGGGTGAAGGAAGAATGCTGGGGTTCAGGGCACAATTAGCTCAGAGAAAACCACTTCTGACTTCTGTGTAGGATAGGGCAATACTTAGGATTGATAATAATTAATCATATATTTCAAGATAGCTAGTCCTGATTTGAAAATGTTTCCAACACAAAGACATGATAACTATCTGAGGTGGTGGACTTGCTAAGCTCCCGATCCAATCACTACACACACACACAGTATGCATGCATTAAAGTATCACACTGTACTCTACAAATAAGTAAAATTGTTGCAATTAAAAACAATTTCTCAACAGGATACCTGGAGATGAACATGATATGTTTATAAACATTAAGGTTAATTAGATTATTTTAAGTAATTCAGGGGTTGATTTTTTTTTAATTGTGAAGAACATTCAGAATGTTTCACAGAAAAACAAATAGGCAAACAAGCAAATCAAGAAAACACGTACGCTCTGCCTGGACACAAACACTACACACAGCAAAGTAATACAACGACAATAAGCCCTCAAGCTCTGGCTAGCTGGTGTGGTCTGACTTCTCAAGGTTGAGACTTTGCTTGCAAAAAAAAAAAATAGTTCTCACTGGAAAAACTGTCATGAGAAATTCTAAGAGTCTTCCCCCTCCCCAAGACCCCAGCTAACTGGGATGTGTACTTCTTTTGCTAGGCTTAAAACATTTACTAGGAATTTGTTGTTCACCTGTGTTTAGACATGCCTATATGCATTGGGAACTGTTCATTGCTTTTTGTTCCATTTTGCAAGTAAATGAGATTTTTAAAAACTTTGCTTATTTGGAGGATTTTATTCCTACTGAATCAAAGTCAAGGGTCTCTTATTGGATTATGACGTGTACATCTCTCATTAGTGAATTATGCTTGCAAGTTATTATTATGAGGTTTTAGACATTTTATGCATAAAATGCCATCCATGGGGTATGGTGGCATATGATTACAATCCCAACACTCAGGATGGAGGTAAAGACAGAAGGATCAGGAGTTCAAGACCAGCCTGGGGGCTACATGGCTATGGCGTGGCATGACCTAGTCAGGATGGAATCTCAGAGGATTCAGCCCCCAGGCGAGAACAGACTCTATCGCAGCATAAAGTCAGTCTCAGGTGACTCTAAGATATCTGGCAAGTGTAGGACACTTGATTTTATGTTTGCCATTTTGTTATTGCTACCCTTGAGAATTCAAACAAAATGTCTTTATTGTCTATTTCTTTTGAAAATTCCTCTTTAATTTACAGATTAATTAGGCTGGGCTAGCAGTTACAGGCCAAGTATCCCTTATCCAGAATGCTTGAGATCAAGATATTTTAGATTCGGAGTCTTTGGGATATTGGAATATTTGAATAAATTTTATTCCTAATCCCTCAATCCGAAATGCTCCAAACTTTTCTTTCGGATTTTGGAGCATTTTGGACTTTCTCAGACTAGAGTACTCAATCTATATCTGCTTTGTGACTATTGTTCTCATCCAGAAAATAGAAGACACCTAATTCCTGGAATTTGTAAGAATTAAAAGGAAAATGCACATGACTCGTTTTTCTGGAGTTTGTAAGAATGCATGTGACTCGTTTACCAGAATCTGAGTTCTGCACCAAAGGGCTTCTTCCACCATGCACGGTATTCAGTTAGCAGTCTTCTGAAATGTGGGCTCTTTTGGGTTCTCTACTGAAGAAAGTTGGGTCAATAGGTTTGAATGTGGCTCTGGTGATGCTCTGTCCTCTTCTACACATCAGCCCTTGGGGATGAAACTAAGACTTTCCACAATGTCCCAGCAGGACGGGATTTAGGTACAGAGAGTTGAAGGAACAGCTGGGAAGTTTGAAGGAAATGAATTCTGATGACTGGACATCAATCCACTCATTGTTTCTCTAAAGTACTCCTTCAGCATGGGCTAGCCTGGGATGGGGAAAGAAAGGCTACCACTAACTTGCCTGGTTCTAGGGCAGTTCACAAGGGAAACTGCTGTCTTCTGAAGTGGCTCAGCTGGACTCTGTTTACAATGGTGAGTGCCAACCCCTCCTGCTGGGTTTCTAATTTGGCTCAGAGGACACACCCCAATGAGAGTTGGGAAGAAGAATGACTCATCTCTTGCCATATTTACCACCATCCAGTCCCATTTGCTTCAACTCTGCCTTGGCCCAGTGTCTTCTGGGCTTCTATGTTCAAAGCAATGGATCACATTCTCCACCACCTTTCAACAGCGCTGCACCAAACTGCACAGATCACAGCCTCCTGTCAGGGCCCGTTTCAAAGTCAGACTGTCCAGAGAGATTGATTAACAGAAAGGATGTGCCCCCAAAACTTTTCACCATCTTTACCTGAGACTTTTTATTCTATGGATAAAATCTTTGCATACTATGCATTGAGAGAGAAAAAGAATGGCATTTTTACATTCAATATTTTGTTTATCAGCACTCTACTTGGTGTTGGTAGGTACTCTAGCGAGCCTGAGGATACAGTGGTAGATACAATGATGGTCATATCTTTGTCCTTGTGGAGACGATATACTGAAGGGGAAAATAAATCATTCACTCTCATAACAAGAAAGGGGGTAGTTGGTATCAAAAAAAAAAAAAAAAGAAACCCATTAAGTCAGGGATTTGACCCACTTAGGAAGGTCAGGAAGTCTTTACTAGGCTAGAAGTTTAGGATACAGAATCCTGAACTTTACTTCCAGAGTCCAAATGGAATCTGGAACATGCTTTCATAAGACAAATATTTTATTTGTCCTTACACAAATCTCAATTCAAAGCGACAGCAAAATCCGGGTCTGGTGGTGAAGATCTGTAATTTCAGCTCTTGGAACACTGAGACAAAAGTTTGAGGCTAGCTTAGGCCATATAGCAAGACTCTGACTAAAACAAAACAGAACACCCACAACAACAAATGGACAAAGATCTTTAAGCCTACCTATTGGTGAAGGAAGACAAAGTCAATGGTTGGAGAAGCATAAAGAAGAGTGAGCTACTGGCTATTCTTAAATACCTACTGTGGATTCTTCAAGAACTCATTCAAGATTATGAACACTTCACTTGTCCTTGGGGTAATGAGGATGGCTAGTGAGAGCTCCCAAACAAACTACGTTCCCTGTGGCCAAGTCAATTTTATTGGCCACGTAGAGCCTGCTGATGGGCCTAACCTCAGAGGGAACAGCTCCAGCTTTCCATATATATATATATATATATATATATATATATATATATATATGCTGAAGTACTTCCTTCTGACTAGAACTTCCCTCCTAAGTACAATTTCCAGGTAAGCTATGGAGTCTTAGGTGAGGGGACCATTTCCTGAGGCCAGCTGACTGACAAAAGGCTGGCTCTAACTCTTATGATCTCTGAAGCTTCAGGCCTCGGTGGCCCTGACTTTTCTCATCTGTAGCATGGAGCTAAAAAGAGCGCTCCACTAGAAAGCAGTCAGGAGGGATACAGGAGATGCTGGAGGAATTCTGGGCCTGGGTCTGGCAGACCAGGAATAGTCAAGCTGGTCTTCTCTCTGTTTCCCTCCGCAGAAGACAGCAAGTCCTAACGACAGTTAAAGAATTTATGAACTCTGTGTGTGTGTGCAAACCCACACACTCACACACACACACAACTTTACACAGACACCCAACCCCTGAGGAACTTCTAGGAGTACACAGTGTTCCTTTCCTCTGACATGAATTTTCCATAATAGGGATGGAGGGAAAATATCATTAGCATAGCCTCCTGTTTTTCTCTGACACTGCCACGATGAATAAAATACTTTGAAACTCTTCAGAAAACAGCTCTTGGGACGCCTCAGCTTGTGAGTAGCTATGGGTAAGGAAAATGGATATATATAGGTGCCAGCCAATGACAGACCGCCCCTCCACAGATGGAAACCACAAATGAGGTGGGAAAACTTAAAACTTTTTAAAGAAGGTAAATTCAAGGCAAACATTTTCTCTTCCCTGTGAGCTGGCTGGCATGTTGTCACTGAGATGGTGACAACCAGTATTAGACAGCTAAGACGAGCTGGACTGCAGCTTTATGTCAGTTGAGCCAAACTTTTGTCTAATCAGAAAACAGCCTAGAGTTCAGTTTGCAAGCTGGGTCCTTCTTCCCTTGGTTCTTGTTTCTAGCTTAATTCTATGAATGGGGAAACAAGGTCTGTGGCAGGAATGAGTTCAAAGGCTTAAACACAAAACCAAAATGCTTTGCACAAGGCTCATATTATCCCGTTAGACTTTTGATGTTTCCTATGATTAAGAACAGAATGTTAGCAAGCATGTTTTCATTTCATCATTGACTTATATGAGCATTTGCTTATCCATTTAGAAGTCATCCAGCAACACGTGCGCACATGCACACATACACATATGCACACACACACACACGCACACATGCACACACTAAACATTTATTGTTTGCCAGGAACAGTTTCTGGAGAAAAGCATTGGATATTTAACCTGTGATGTACAAATGAAGTTATGAAGAAAATGGATCAAAACGTCAAACTACATACCTTTCTCGGCCTACGTGACTAGTGAATCTGAGGATGAAAATAGAAAAAAAGGTCACTCCTTTAGTATACAAGAGATTAAATCTAGGCCCTGGAAGATACTGAAATCCACAGGTGTTCATGTAGCATGGTCTCGCCCCTACACACATAACCTATGCAATCATCTCGCTTACTGGAGTCACCTCTAAATTACTTGTAATATACAATACAATGTGCATGCCCTATAAGTGTTTCTGTGTGGTGTTGTATAGGCGATAATAACAAGTATGCATATATTCAATATGGGCACAGTTGATGAAAGCATTTTCCAGCTTCAGTGGTTGAGTCTGCCGATGTGGCTACTTAGGACATGGAGGACCCAAGGCAGTGGAGAGTCAGGTCATCACATACTTCTCACTTGAAGAATTCAAAGAACTAATATATGCAGAAGACAACATTACACTCTGAAACAATGTATCATTTCACGGACTAACTCCCTGGCTCATTGTTTTCAAGGAGGACAAGATGCTAAGGACCCAGGAACATGGGGCACACAACACCACTACTTTCTAAATCCATGTCCTCTATGACGTTCTGATACCCCAAACTTCTGCTCTGTCTCGCCTCCTTGACTGAGAAGTCAAGCCCAGCAGATGGACATTTATTTCCAGAAACCATCTTGAACCGCTCCACACATTTTCTTCTTTCTGGAAAATTCTTCTATCATTCCCTCCTAAATATCTGCTCTTCCTCATGTTTCCTTCAGGCTCTCCATGTCTTCCATGGCCTACCCCTCACCTCTCCAAGCATTCCCTCCTGGCCAGCACCAGGGACACACAGAGTTATAAATATGCACCATTATTTCCTAGTGAACTGTGAGGGAGTCTCCTTACATTGGCTTCATCGACAAAGCTAGGATTTCTCAACAGCTGCTATGACCCGGGCTCAAAGGAAAGGTGTGGAGGTGCAGAGGTGTGTGTTGAACTGCGGGGGGGGGGGGGGAACGGCACAGTGCTATTGTAAGTTCCTGTTAGGTTAAGGGTTTGCTAAGAAGGGAACCATATCCAGGCTTTGGCTTAATGTAATGATGAAGAGTGAGCAGAACAAATAACATTGTTTCCCCAGCACATACATTCTACTCTAACTCACAGGCAAAGTTAATGTCTACTGGGAAGAAGAGAAAAATGGTGGTGAATACTTGAATCCATGCTTTTTCCTTCTGTGTTTAAATGGGCATGTATATTTTTATTAGTTCTATTAGTTCTTTGAGGATATCATACAACGTGTTTTGGTCACATTCACCCAACTCTTCCCAGATCTACCCCCTCGACACCAAACATTGTGTGCTTTTAAATCAACCTATAAAGACCAATTTGTGCTGCCCAAATATTCTTGGATATGCGATCTTCCACTGGAACACAGTCAACTTACCAGAGACCTAGAGAAAAGTGTCTCTCCCTCTCCCAGAGCCGATATTACCAACATCTCCACTGTCTGGGGTGGGAGTGTGTGCCCATCTCTCACTCAATGCACAGATTTTGTGTACGATGCTGCAATCACTGTGCGTTCTATACAACTTCCCTGCTGTGTCCAAAGGATACTGTGTCCTTGTAGTTATCCACCATCTTACACTCTCCTTGTACCCTCTTCTGCAATGATCCCTGAGAATAAGGAGGAGGGGGAGTATACGTACTCCATTCAGGCCTGGGCACTGTGCAGTCTCTTGTTCTCCGCACCTTGGCCATTTGTGGGTCTCTGTACTCATCAGTGTCTGCCGCAAACAGATGCTTCTCGGATGAGGCCTGAGGGATGCATTGATCTGTAGATATAACGATAAGTCACTGGGAATAAGTTTAATATTTCATCCATTTAGCAAAATAATAGTAGTATTCTCTCTTACAGCCTATGACCTGTCTAGCAAGAGTAAATTATAACAACTCTGAATTCTTCACTTCAACTGCTTATTTTGAATATTGTTACATGTACCTTAAAGCTGATTTAATAAGATGCCTATTTCCTATATGTGTGAGTATGTATGTATGTGTATGTATGTATGTGTGTACACCTACATGTGTACTAGCATGTATGTATGGTAGAAATAGTCATCAGAGCCAGGCAGTGGTGGTGCACGCCTTTAATCCCAGCACTTGGGAGGCAGAGGCAGGCAGATTTCTGAGTTTGAGGCCAGCCTGGTCTACAGAGTGAGTTCCAGG
>NC_034594.1:125493260-125499508 GCF_900095145.1 Mus pahari
AAAGAAAGAAAGAAAGAAAGAAAGAAAGAAAGAAAGAAAGAAAGAAAGAAAGAAAGAAAGAAAGAAAGAAAGAAAGAAAGAAAGAAAGAAAGAAAGAGTCATCAGGAAAAGGCCAATTTTCAAAGAAGTTTTGTGATAACCCCCTAAACTATTTACATATATCACACATGTTGTTAGCTCATTTTATAGGTGGAAGGAACAAGATATAGACAGATGGTAGAGTTATATCCCCAGTCTCCACAGGGTTTTGTTTGCTTGTTTCCATTGCGGATATGATTTGTTAAAAGTCCAGTGGCCCAGTTCGATGGGTAACCAAGACACTTACTATCACTGTTAACTGCAATTGTTTCCAAAGAGGAAAGAATCAAAGCTGATCTTTCTGTACAGACTCCTGACTCTTCATCACAGGAACCAGGCAGCCCTTACACTGTGAACATAGTTTATCCAAAGCAGCACATGGAGCTGAAGCCAAGTCCAGGCTGTGGGTTGTGGCTTTCTCTGTGGTCACCCTGGCTCTGGCTGACCATGACCTCATGTTTCACATGTTCCATGTTTTGCCATGACATTGCCCTGCCAGGCCCTAGAGCTCACTGTTTACATCAGTAACGTTTACCCAGCCTCACCATTAGGCAGTGCTGGCGTCCATCCCTCCAGGGTTTAATCATCACGTCGGGTTCCAGCTCCTCCACAAAGACCTGTCACTTCCTGTATACTAACAGCTGCCCTTGAGATTCTGAGTTCTTGCATCTGCTCATGTTATGAAGTCAAAATACTGTGAAGTGTAGGGAGTATCCTATACCTCAAAACAGACAACTGGACATTTCAAAAGTTAAGAAAATATGTATCAAGGGTTGATTAGAGGTAAGAAGAGAACACACTTTGGGAGAGAATCCCTCAGCCTCAAGGTTCTCATCTGTAAGATGGGACAATAAAGCAGGGTGGTGGCGTTGCACGCCTTTAATCCCAGCACTTGGGAGGCAGAGGCAGGCAGATTTCTGAGTTCGAGGCCAGCCTGGTCTACAGAGTGAGTTCCAGGACTGCCAGGACTATACAGAGAAACCCTGTCTCAAAAAACTAAAAAAAGGAAAAGAAAAAAAAAAAGATGGGACAATAGGACCTGGGGCGATGTCTCAGTAGGTAAAGTGCTTGTGCCATAAACACAGGACCTGAGTTCAGATCCCACCACTCACTTAAAAACAAAGAATGACCGTGAGTGCCTATAATGCTAGGCCCGAGGGTCAGGGACAGGTGGGTACTGGTGGTTTGCTGGCCAGCCAGCAGAGCTGAAACAATGAGAATTTGTCTCAAAATATAAGGATATAAGGTGGAGAAGGCATGCACCTACATGTGCAAGTGTCCCTGTACATACATGCACGCATGTAGATAGCACACATGTAAGATGGAAATAAAAATATCAGTACAGCGTTGCTGTAAAGACTAGCATATAGTAATGTCAGTGTAAAATATCCTTCAAGATTACAGTTACGTATATAAAACATGCAGCTTTATGTCTGAAATGCAGTAGGCTTTCCATAAGTGGCAGTATATATATATATTCTCTTTCCATGAAAATTTGGAGCAACAGTACTCAAGGAAAAGGAAAACAGACCCACACAAAAATCTGTGCATGATGTCCATCGCAGCATTATCTCTAACTACTGGAAAACAAAACTATTCAAAAGCCCATTAACTAAAGAGAATGTGATATGCCCACGCTATGGAATTTTATTTGGCTGTAGAAGAAAATGAAGTGCTGGTGCGTGTTACAGCGTAGAGCAACCCTGGGGACACACAAAATGAAAGAAATCACACAAAAGTCCATTGTTGTACAATTCAGTCTGTACAAACTATCCTAGGCTGACAAGTCCATAGAGACTGAAAGTGCAACTGTGGTCATGGGGACTGGGAAGGAGGGAGGCTCACAGACACTGGCTTTCTCTCTGGGGTGAAGAAAGAAAGCAGTTTGGATGAGACCATGGCGATGTTTGTACAGCTTTGTTAATGTATTTAAAATCACTTAACCGTGTGCTTCAAAAGGTAAATGTTAGATATCTAAATACATCTGGATAGAACTGCCACTTAAAAGTCGAGAAGCAGTTGTTATATCTCAGTTGCTAATCAACAGGTGAAGGCATGATGCGGGGACGTAGTCTTTCTCCATGGTGCTTGCTCCATTTGTTTGAGAATTTTATACGTGTATACAGTGCTTTGATCAAATCAAATCTGCACTAACACTCTCTCTTCATTAATTCTTCCAAAAATTGTCTGGACTTGGCTCTATGTCCTAGTTAGCTTTAATGGTCGATTTTGTTACATCTTGATGGGAAATCCTCTACTGAGAAATTGTCTAACTTAGATTGGCTTGTAGGCGTGTGTGTGTGTGTGTGTGTGTGTGTGTGTGTGTGTGTGTGTGTGTAGGGGTTGTGTATTGATTGTTAATTAGTATAGGGGGGGCCCAGTCTCTAGGCACAGCACATTTCCTGACTGTGTAGTCCTGGAAGAAGGCTAGCTAAACATGACTCTGAGTGTGAGCGGGCAGCAGTGTTGTTCATGGTTTCTGCTTCGGTTCCTGCTTGAGCTCCTGCCCAGACTTCCCTCAGTGACAGACTATGACCTGGATTTGTAGCTAACAAACTTTTCTCCCCTAAGCTGCTTTTCATCAGAGTGTTTTATAACAGCAACAGAGGCAAACGAGAGCACTCCACCTGCGTGTAACTTTCCACTGGCGTTGAAGATGCTTTCTGTGTTGATGCAAACGGAGCAGAGATTTTTTTTTTTCTATCCTCCTAGGCATATTTGAAATATTTAATTACTAAACTATGTGCCCTGAGCAGGAGATGGATGGGCCTTGGCTACCAAGAGCTGAAATAATGTCGTCTTTGTGTTGGGTTCATGGTTTCCTGAGAGGCCTTGCCAGGCTGGAATATTTTCATGGCATTTCAGCCTGAGAGCTCTCATAGGTAAAAAAAAAAAAAAAAAAAAAAAAAAANAAAAAAAAAAAACTCAGACTTTTATCTCTAAAGCCTGCATACCTGGCTTCTTTTAAACAATAGAAAAGTCTAGTGTTTCTGAAGTCTCTCATGGCACCAATCAGATGCAGCCTGCTAGTGCCTCTCATTAACAGTTCCCTACTCATTCCTATTTGTGCCCAACTTTTAAAAGCTTTGCATGGGATATGTCCCCTTGAGATTTTTTTCATTCAGTCAGTCATCAAGTCCACACTCAGTAGTTACTTTATACTACAGACTCTGATAAGGACAGGATAAATCCTTATTCTCAGGGACAAGTCTGATAACAAAGAAATCAATAATGTATGTCATAATTGTATATGTCATACATGTATGAGTAAATGTAGCAGTGGAGGGTTAGTGAGAGATATAGGCATCTAAGCCAGGTGGAGACGGCCAATGTGGGAGGAGGTGGCATCAGACTCCCAGAGACAACCCTGCAGCCTTGCTTCAAAGGGAAAAACGTCATCATTAACTGTCTTCAGAGTACTTGTACACAAGAAGGGACTTAGTAGTGATGGTCAGAAAAAAAGGAAATGAAGAGTGGGTGAAACAGGTGGGGAAAAGAATAAACGAGGGACAAAGGATTGTAAAAACAGGAAAAGGAGGTACTTACACAAATGCAGAACAGATTGGTCCTGTCTCAGATAAACACACTTGATATTTCCATAGACTTGTAGGGTTTTGACTCAAAGGGAAACTGTGATGAATTAGCCCAAGCAGAGCTTGAGGCAGATAGATGAGCCTGCCCATTTTTCTTGTTTCCTGTTGGGAAATTTCCATTCCTCTCCTCCTGAAGAAACCATATTGGTTGTGTAGACTGATGTCCTTTGCACAGAACGGGGCGCCTTCTGATCTGACAGGTGTCTCGTGTGCAGGTGGGACAGTGTGATGGGAAAGTTGAGTTGGGGACTCAGAAGGCCAGAAAGAAAAGCACTAAGGACCTGTAGGGTAAAATAAAGGAGAAAAAAAGAAAGAAAGAAAAGTCCTTGATTTGACATTATGAGATAAGGAACCTCCAAAGACACCATTGAGTTTGATCTCTAGCGCTGGGCACGCAGCCTACCCTTAAGAATGATTTGTTTCCGCAGTGAAACTCCCCTGGAGAAAACTAAATTTTCCTTTTTAAGTGGCTATCAATTGGAGGTTGCTTCTGGGTTAGACAGTAGGACATGTATCAGCTTTTCCTCTCAGCACCAGGACTCCAGCCTGTGCAGACCCTGTGCGCACTGCCTCCGTCTCTGCGGGTGCATGTGTGCCTTGGTCCAGCTGTGTTTCAAAGGCCTTGTTCCCTGGTGTCCTCCATCCCCTCTGGCCCTGGCTCTGCCTTCCCTTTCATGGGGTTCTCTGAGCCCTGAGGAGGAGGATTTGATGGAGACATCATGCTTAGAGCTGAGTGTTCCAAGGTTTCTCATTCTCTGGATACTGCCCAGCTGCGGGACTCTATTTGCTCCCATCTGCTGCAGGAGGAAGCGTCTCTGACGATGGCTGAGGAGGGCACTGATCTATGAAAGACCAGAATGTCCTTAGGAACCATCTTATTGCTATCTTCCTTTAGTAGCACAGTACTGTTTGGTTTTATCTTAGGTTCCAGGGCTACCAACTCTCAGGGTTTTGGTCACCCAAGCAGCATCAGGTATGGGCTCCATCTCATGCAGTGGGCCTGAAGTCAAATCAGACACTGGGTGGCTACTCACACAGGGGTTGTATGTCTTATGTAGCACTTACCCAGTCTTTGGTGCCATGTCTGTGTTTGTTTCTGGAATTAAGGGGTGCACTGAGGGGAGTGGTTAGAGCACAGACGTTTATTTTGTTCACAAGGAGAGTTTCATAAGAAATTAATTTATCTCATTTCCTGGTCTATTAGGATCTAAGAAAGGGGTTTTGTTGGGAGAACTCCCCAATTCCCTAGTCTGTATTTGTATCCTTAATCTCTCGCGAGCGTGTGCACGCAAGATGTGTGTGTGTATGTGTAATCTATATCTAGTTTCCACCCACCAAGATGGGTTCTAGATATTTGAAACCCTACTGGGTGACCAGGAAGCAGGAAACAATGGGCATACTTTGTAGTGGCTAAGTGTATGCCTCTCTTTGGTAGGTCCACTGTTGGGAAGGATCTTCCTGGGATCAGAATAAAGATGGGGTACTTTATGAACTACCTCAATTGAATATTAATTTCATTAGTTTTTCCAAAAGAGGGATTTTATTTTTAGGTGTAATGGTTTTGGGGTTTTTTTTGTTTTGTTTTGTTTTTTGTTTTGTTTTCTCTTCATCAATGAGCCGTTACCGAGTGAAAACAGCCACGGAAGTGAGCTCTCTAGTGTTCTCAAGGTGGAAAATTCACTCTTTTGGCAGTTACTACTCACGGTGAGAATGGTCCAGGCCCTGACTAGCAATGTCCATTCCACCACTGTTCTCTGAATGACTGCTGTTTGGAGTTGGCGGTTTTTTGACATCAGCTGGAGTCCTGTCGCTCCATATGCTAAAGGCCTAGACATTCCGAGGTGCCAGAGAAGCCAAGAACATTCCCCAGGACCCAGTGCATATGGAAGTGATCGAGAGTGCATGCCCTCAATAGCTGAGAAATCCAGTCTAGCTTCAATAGGGTTCCAGCAGCCCCCGGCTTACCAACGTGAATTTACCCCTAACAGCCTCCGAAGGACATGTGGTTAAAGTAAATGAGCTGGTCCTAATTATTTCAAGCTGGTTATCATTTAAGAGCCAAGGTTTAGGAATAAAAACTGACTTTCTGGAACAAGGAGAGATGGCAGGCTTATCCTTGCTGTTTTTAGATATCACCAGGTAAATCCGAGTCCTGGTGCCACCCACCCCTGTCATCCCCGAAGCCCTGGCTTCTTCAGTGGCCCATGGGCTCTCTACCATGTGCCCACCAGCCCAAGGCCTTCCTCGGCTGACACAATCCTACATGTGCTATTGGCCACGATTCCAGTGTGTTGGCTTTTGACCTTTTTTTGATGCCTTAACCTTTAGTGACTTTCAAAGCTAGAGATGACAAAGACTGGGTACGTGGAACTCCTCCAGACCAGTGGCAGGGCTTCCTTCCGGTCTGTCTTGGCCAGCGCCCTGAGCAGAACTCAGGCTCAAACTCTGCAGCCAGTCCCACAACACCCATAGGCAGCTCCACTTCCAGGTGCTCTAACACGCTCAGGATCCCAGAATTACAGGATCACAAAGACAGCTTGACTCGGAGGAGTTCTGACACAACCAGGGTCACAGGAA
>NC_034594.1:125501818-125602713 GCF_900095145.1 Mus pahari
CAGCTTACATATTTCAAAATTATTTATACAGCCAAAAGAAATGTAGACAATTAATTAACTTGGGAGGTGGCTTGTGAGAGAACAGCAAAGAGTGAGACTGAAGGCTTTGCTTGATATTTATAATTATTGTATCAATTTTGAAGAAGAGGACTTTATAAGTTACTCTTATTCTGAGATGAATGTTTTTCAAAATCATCACAGCCAATGAACCAGAATCTTACCCTCACCTAATGTCTGTCCACCCTCCAAGCAGAGCCATTGTTCATTGAAACAGTTGATAAATGACTTCATGGATAGACCATCTTAATATACACACCATTTCTTAATGAATGTAACCTGTTCCCTGCAGGGTGAGAATGACAACAATCACTCAAGTCAAATAGCTTTGACCATAGCAGGAAATCTGTATCCAAAAATCATGCCTACAATTCATTCCTTGGCGCAGCAGAACTGTCAACTCTTAGCTTATCTACTATGGAGATAAAATCCTTTGGTGATATAAGGGACATTCAAGTACAGCCTTATTACAATGAACCCCAATGTCCAAAAACTGTTCTTATTTTGTGTTTGCACCTCGGTAAGAGCCAAGATTTTAAGCTCTACTAAAAACAAAACAAACAAACAAAAAGACTTTATTTATATTCATTAAAAAAGTAATAGTATTTTAAAATATACAGTTAATATATTTGGAGTTATTTAAATTTTATATTGAGAAAAACATGTATTTTCAGTATTGCTGTAGACACTGTTCAACTGATTGTTGTTTTACATCAAACAACTTTTATAATACTCATTTTTATTGTTACAATATTTTATAAATGTTAAAGAACATGATAAAAAAGAAAGGTATTGCAGGTTTTGAAGGGGGGGCTCTCCGGGAGGAGTTGGGTGTACAAAAGGGAAAGAAGAATGTGACGTAAGTCTATTTGCTCAAAATATGTTTTTAAATGTTAACAAAGTCAGATAAATTGAAATTATGTAACTTATTTCATCATAATGCAATAAAACTTAAATCAAAGGAACAAAAAGAAAAAAAAAAATATTTAGTAAAGCTCAATCATATCTTTTCAGTGTTAAAGCTCAGAAAGGTCTAAGCTCCCCTTTCACCCCAGTGTAATTCAGAGAGATGGCAGGACAAAGATAAATGATCAAGAACCTGCTTTTCCAGCAAGCACATGGGTCTTAATTGGAGCTCCTGTAACAATGTATCTTAGATTACATCATTTGTAAGCTAAGGACTTGGTTTTTGAGCCTGGGAAGTACAAGATCAAGTTGCTGGTAGAGCTGGTGTCTGATAAGGGCTCCACCTCTGCCTCGTAGTTGGTAGCTGTTGCTGCTCCCTCAAATAGCAGGAGGAGCTGGTAGGGCTTGCCTTCCTTCTAAGGCCTGCCTACCCTCTGCTAAAGGCCCAGAGTCTAATGCGATCACATTGGCCCCAAGTCCCACCTTCTGACGGAACTCCAGAGGAACATTTGGATCACGGCACCACGTTTATGTTTCCGTGGACAGTGTCGGGTTTAGAGGCCACAGATTATCTGTGGAATACCTGTCCAGGCGTCCAGCTATCTGCTGCACCATGGTGGGTTTGTGCTGTGGTGTCCTTTGCTTGGCGCACATTTATTTTCGTGATGCTGGGGATTCAATCCAGAGCCGTGTATATGCTATGGAAGTATTCTACCATTAAGCCACATCCCAACCCATATCTCTGGTTTTCTTCAGTGTCTGAGGGATGCCCCATTATCCCTCTGAGCACCTTTCCTGGTCTGTCTGACAAAAGGATAAAGGACTCTAAGGAATTATCACTTTTTATTTGGATCTGATGGAGCTTGCAAGTTTAGCGAAGAACCAGAGAGCCTCGGCTTCTCCTGAGGGGATTCACACGTCTGCTGTGCTTTCAATTGGATGTCTTTGTATTCTTATGGAATCTCGTGGTGGAACACGCCCCTCACCGGTACATTATTCTGCAGGACTATGAAAACAGAACCATTAATGCAAACCTCATGCCTCCTCCAGGACACCACACCTGGGCTTTTGGTACCTCTCACCTGCTTCAACCTGTCTGAGCATCCCTAAGCCCACATGCTTTCATTATTGTGAATACACAGAAACACTTATTTGTACGGGGACAGAAAAGTTGTAGTCAGACCTGTCTGCCTGAGTTTCTGTGTATTTGGCTATTTCCGAGGGATTAGGGAGGTCTTAGTGGGAGATAAAAGGCTTCCTCCCTAGGCTGGACTGGTCTAGCAGCCTCTCCTTCCTCTGGGACCTGCTGTTGGAAAGATGGGCCCAGGACATCCAAGGTCAGAGGAAAAGTTTCTCCCTCAGCTGCAGCCAGGAAGCTGTCCTTTGCTGCGGAAGCCGGAAGCCGGGGGAACAAAGGGAACCCTACCCACTGGGAAGGAACTGTGGGCCTGCCTTAGCTCTGTGCTTCTATTTTTAGTTACACATGGGTATCTCTGCAGAGTCCATGAAACCACCTTCCCAGAACAGCAGTGGATATTTAGGCAGATTCGGGGGGATTGCTTCCTCGGCAGACCAGAAACCTTTATTTCCTCTAATAACAATATTTTAAAAGAGGACTGGGAAATGCTTCCATATGCAAAGAGGACAAAGAGAACATAGTCCTGTGTGACAAAGAAACAATCGCGAAGAAAAATGAGTAAATTATTCCACATTACTTAAAAAAAAATAAAATAAAAAAATATAGGAATTCTAGTGAAGAATGCAATGCTGTAAATCTAATTCTGGTCCAGGAGTGATTCCATGCATGCTTCACTTTGTGAGAGAGGCTTGATGCTCCTAGCACTCTGTGTGGCTTCCGGTTCCACAGAGCAGTGGTACCCCAGTAGAGATGACTGTAGCTGCCATTCCCCAGTTCTTGACACAAACACAAGCAGTTCCATGCCTCCCTTGGAACCGCTTCCTACCTCCTCGGTTGTTTGCTGCCTCCTATAACCTGGTCTTTGTACTCCTGGTATGCCTCTTTGTCCTCAGATACTCCTGGTGTCCCACGCTACTCCACATCACACAGCACCTCTCCCTCTCCAGGCAGCACAAAGTCCAGGGGCACTGGGGTGGCTATGCCGTCTAGATCTCACGAAGGAAGGAGCTGCTTCTGGTCTGCTTCAAGAAGACACTTGAAAGTGCTCCACAGTTGGCCCCTGATGCCCTTACCTTTTGAATGACGTTTTTAATAAGGCTGCTTTTAATGCAAGTGTCTATTTTGATGAACTTCGTAATTAAGAGGGAAAAAAAAAAACCTTGCAACTAGAAAACATCACACACCAAGAGTAAACAGACCCAAAGTCCATGTATTTTCAATGAACTTTTAATGTTAGAATATCTGGGGTTTTGTTGTTGTTGTTTGTTTGTTTGTTTTTGTTTTGTGTGTGTGTTTGTTTTTTGTTTTTTTGTTTTTGTTTTTTGAGACAGGGTTTCTCTGTGTAGCCCTGGCTATCCTGGTACTTACTCTGTAGACCAGGCTGGTCTCGAACTCAGAAATCTGCCTGCCTCTGCCTCCCGAGTGCTGGGATTAAAGGCGTGCGCCACCGCTGCCTGAGAATATCTGTTGTGAGGCTGTGGTGCTTCACACTGGAGGTTAAACCTTTTGCTATCGGATGTTTTTATGCGTTTATTCACCACTAACACCGAAATTCCATGACACAATTAGATCTAGAAAGTCAGTGAGCTTTATAACATACATCGGTGCCGTTCATTCAGATGCTGGCATGTACGTCTGTTTGTAGCTATTCTCGGTTTGTGGGTCATGACCCGTTTGGGGGTCACATATCAGATATCCTGCATATCAGTTGTGTCACGATTCATAACAATAGCAAAATTAAAGTAGCAATGAATTTTTGATTGGGGGGTCATCACAACATTAAAAGGTTGCAATATTATGAAGGTTGAGGACCACTGGTTTAACTCCATAATTTTGCCTTTTATAAATTGATTTGGTTTTATTGGAATGATGAAGTATCCGTAATATCTCTGACCTTAAATTATATTAGCTTGCCTTTGTGAGCTCTTAAATTAACTATAATTGAAGAAATACCCTCGAGTTGTAATTTTAATTCCAGTTTCAATATCAGTGTTTTATCAAGAGATAAGTCAGAAAATGTTCTAAAACTCACATTGAGAAACATGGTTAGGTTTTGCACACTTAACAGAATTTCTATACCAAGATAGTTAATTTTTATAATTTTTAGTATATTTACTTTGTTTTGCAAAAAAGTAAAATTTCAATATTCCTCTTTTTGCACTATAAAAATATAAGAAACTTCTGGAAAACCTTGTTAATACTCAACCAGAATTTCACGAGCCTTGTATAAAATAAGTCAATAAAGCTGGTCTTAAATGTTTTTCGAATTATCTATTTCAAAAGATAAGTTTTTTTCAAATATTGACTGTAGGCCTCCACTCTCCATACCTATGACTTAATGTCACACAGCCTCCAGTTAGTTAATATTTTACAGAAATATATTCCCTATTCTTCGTGTTTTTATCTAGCAATTTATTTTATTCTTGAATGTTCCTGAACATTCTGTGCCTTAAAGATTTTTTTTCTATTACTCTTGGAACAAAACCCCCAGTGAATATAACAAGAAATTCATTATGGACCAGGCTTAGCATCGCCATATATGGCAAAGTGCCTTGGTTCAGGTTCTCTTCCTGTGCTCCTGTCAAGGCTGCGCTCCCCTGGGGCCAGCTGCTGACAGGCTCAGCCTCTCTCCCTCTTGGAGGAGCTGCTGAACTGCTCAAAAGGCACTTGCCACCTTTTAAGGGTGTCAGACATGTCTTTCTGCTCATGACTCTTTTTCCCTCCATCCTAACTTTTCAGTCTTCCTTTTCTCTCCCTCCCAATTCCTTCTTTCTTTCCTCTTTTAGTTTTATTTAATGCTGAGCTTGTGCAATCTTATATGGCAGATCAATCTCTATCAAGCTGCAAATCTTATCTACCCTACAAAACTAGGTTTTATTTTATAATATCACTTGAAAATAGTTTTGGTTTTAGAAGCTACTTAAGCTCTCTGCTTTTAAAAAATCTATTTATAGATGTGTGTGTGTGTGTATGTGTGTGTGTGCATGTAGGACTACATGTCTGCATGCACTTGTGCTTGCATGGAGGCCAGAAGGTCTCAGATCTTTTGGAGTCAGAGCTACTGTGCTTGTGGGATGCTTGGCTTGTTATATAGATACTGGGATCTGAACTCTGGTCATCATGATTGCACAACAGGTCCTGTGAAGAGCCGAGCCATCTCTCCAGGCCTTATCCATGTATATGTTAGTTCATCTTTCTAGGTAGAACAGTCATACATTTGCATATATTATTTGAAGGATTTTTTTTCAAATACTCAGCTCTGTGTAAGTGACAGAAAAGCTAATTCCAGATAGGTCGAGCTACCTTAGAGTTCAGGATTTTATATTTGAAAATATCGTTGTTATTTTCTCCTTCAGATAACTAAAGCAGTCCTGACTACATATTCTGTTGTGTCCTGAAATTTGATCTGAAATGAAAATAATATATGGAATGTCTAAGAAATTAATAAAAATATTATGTTGGGAGAAAAAAAGAAAGAAAAGAAACACTCTAACTTTATAATTATTAGAGAGTAGAGATGTCATCTTAGTTAGCAATCTTACTTTCTTTAGATTAATTCATTTTGTGCTTTTTGGGACTGAGCCTTGTTTTGTGTTCTAATGACATGAAAATGATAAGAAGCCAAAGCTCACTTCAGATGTACTGTCTAGTGTGGTCCATGAGAGAATTACTTTATATATTGTCCCCCAATTCCACCCATCCAGAACTGGAATTTCTCCTTTTAGTTAAATTTATTTATTTATTTATTTAGGATGATGTGACTGAATCATACTGTGTTTTCTTCTCATGCAGGGCAGCCACTGATCACAATGTGGACAATACAACAGAAATACTCAGGGAGTGGCTGACAAGTGTGCAGCGTCTGTATCACTATGTGGAGTGGAGGCCTATGGCCGAGCCAGAGTGAGTAGCGGGGAGAGATGCAGAAACTCTTCCTCCTCCTACGCTCCTTCTCCATCATCTGAGCTTCAGATCTCAAGGGGGGTGCGCGTGGATATTCATTGCTATCCTTTCTGCATCTGACTTGCAAATGCGGCCTTTTCTTCTATTAATAGATTCACACAACTCCCTGCTCCTCTGTGCTCCTGGGCTGCCAGCCAGGCTGTTCTCAACAGCGTATAAATTATAATGGTGTTGTATATTTTAAATATTGATTCTATTTAATTTTTTTAGGATGAACTGGCTTATTTTCATGAAATCATGGTGAAAGTTTATAAATCTTCTGCGCATACCTTACTTTTAAGTTATGTCTTAAAGGTTATCGCAAAGCAATCCCTGAAGGCGCGTAGTATCTGTCATATACTGCGATTATTTAGTCAATATTCTAGTGGTGAACATATAGGCTATTTCACTCTTGACATAGAAGTTTCTTAGTCATTTCCAGCTCTATGTCAGACCACATATTTATATTAGTCTTCATTCTCTTGAGAAAGAGCAATAAAAAATATATAACATTATATACAGAGAATGTTATATATCGGTGATTTATTTTTTAGACTGGTTTATGTACTGGAGATAATCCAACAATGTCTGTCTGCCTGCATGCTAGAAAGCCAGAGAAACCAGGGGCTTCTCAGTCCACGAAGCTGTAAGCCTTAAGACAAGAAAAAAAAAACGAACTTACAGCCCCAGGTGAAGGCCTGGGGACATGTGGAGGGTTATTTATTTGCAGCTCCATTGGAAGATTGAAGGAGCCAATGGTGTGGTGAAGGGAGTTGGCGCATGCTCAGTAGAGAGCCTGCTTGTGTGGTCTGGTCTTCTCCTCTTTCTACCTTTGTACCTGGGCCCCCATATATTACAGTACCGCCCACATTTAGGCTGTGTCTTCCCTGTCACTGGTGGCTTCCCATGCCAATCATCTCGGGAAATGCACACACAGGCACACCTGCAATTTATTAATCCCCTTAGTATCTCTCAAGCCAATCAAGTTGGTCATCAAGATCAATAATCACAGTGTCATACCAACCAGAGAAGTCTTCCTAAGATACAAACTTCATTTCTTTATATTACAGAGACTCACATAGATCTCATGTACACACAGAACAAAGTCCAAACCACTGAGACATACAAAGATTTCCATATTTCCTTCTCTTTCCCCCCCTAAAATACACTTTATCCAGAATGTGAAGTTTATTTCCAATGCCCAAGTCTGAAGTGCATCCTAGAAGTGTTTTCTTCATTTTAACCAGCTACCATCCTAACTCAGACACTAGAGAAAGGGGTCACCCTAACTCAGACACTAGAGAAAGGGGTCACCTTAACTCAGACACTAGAGAAAGGGGTCATCCTAACTCAGACACCAGAGAAAGGGGTCATCCTAACTCAGACACTAGAGAAAGGGGTCATTTTGTTCACACGTAAAGAACTTTTTACTTCCATTGCTTATTTTCTATGCTGTCCTTTTGACATAATATATTGAGCTAGCCTTAATTAACCGTAATTTATTCAAACTCTTTGAAGTTAGCCATGAGCTTTTTTGCAAGGCGTACAGTATACAAACGCTTTCTATTACCCCCATCTCTGTATTTTTAGAAGGCACCGAATCAAAACTTGCTGGATGAACAAATAAGTGAATAAAATAAAGAATAAATGTATTTTGTTCCCAAGGCAACTACGATTCCAGTTTCAGGATTTATAGAAGTTGAATGAATAAGTAGACTGCATTTCTGCACAAGAACAGTCATTTATTAAAAGCCAAATGTATAGAGTAATAATATCAACAAATGTCATTGCAGAACAAATACATTCTTCTAGACTCTGCCGTATACATATATAAACACAAATAATAGTTTAATACATATGAGTATGTATAATATCTAAAATCCAGGTCTATGGTCTACATATTAAGCAAATTTACCAATTAAGTTTGAATGCTGTAAAAGATTGTAAAAAGCCCTTGGGTATTTCTTGGATGCAATTTAGCCTACTCTTAAAAATGTTAAACAGGAAGACTCTATGGCCCTACTTTGCTTCCCAGATATGTTCTCTGTAGCCAGATTTTTACTTCATATATTATATGCCAAGGTCAGTGTGAAAAATATTTCATAAGGCATTAATTTTTGGCAATATAGTCAGAAAAGCAGGAATTCCAGTAATTTCCACTGAAACAGTAATTGAGGAAGACATTCCAGAGAGTTCCTGGGCTGCATGTATTTCATTTGTATAGTTACAGCCTCAACGTTTTGTGACTTTTCATGTGTTAAGGCACACGTACTGCCCATGCACCTCAAGACCATGAAGTGGCAGCCAGATGGAGTGACGTTTATATCCACCTCTGAGATATAAGCTGAGCGCTTGCAGAAGGACCTAGAGCATGCACTGAATCATTTGCCTTTGTGGCCATTTACGAGTCTAGCTGTCTCATGATGTCAACAGAAATCTCTAGAGCATTATGTGTCTGCTCCATCATTTCACAAGCCAGGTCAAGGTGTTAAACTTTATTGAACCGTTTACTGAGATTTTAACAAGTAGTTGAAACCTTGGACTTTTGTAAGACACTCATACCTTTGCCCTGTACTCTCACAGTTATCTGATAAGGTACATTAAGTATCTAAGAATATAAGCTTTGAGGAGTAATTGCCTGGATACGGATACTGGTAGTGTCACTTATTATAACATTAGTTATTCTATATCAGTATTGTCGTCTGAAACCGAGAAAAATAGTAGGATTACTTCATAAGACACTTATTAGAGCTTGCTGAAGAAAAGCCAGGCACAGTGGCTATTATATACTTTATAATTAGAAGGCTGGTGCAGGAGGGTACTTAAATCTAGGAATTCAAGATCAGACTCAGCAACACAGTAAGACCTCTCTCATCTCAAAGAAGGAAGAGGAGGACAAAGAGGAAGAGGAGGAAAACCCACTGATGTATTTTATATAAAGACTGTTATGTTCAGTGGGAAACAAATTTCTAAGTCTCTCATTGTTCCAGTTTGCTTATCTATGATATAGAGTTGACACTTCCTGGTCTCTTGTGCCTGGTCCCTAGAGTGTCAGAGGAGTCATTGCATACAAACACCAAGGGCCTGGCTACCTCCAGGCAGATATTCGGTGACTGTAAATTCTTCTTTCAGGTCTTACCCTGATGAAATCGGGCCAAAGCACTGGCCAAACTCCCGGTTTGCTCACGTCATGAAGCTGCGACAAGCAGCCCTTCGAACTGCGAGGGAGAAATGGTCAGATTACATCCTGGTAAAAGCAGATGCTTCATTCCTTGACAACTGTTTTCAAAAATGTATCTGCCACCAAGAAGTGGTACCCAGGGAAGAGTCCAAACAAGATTTTGTTTAGGCCTCACCTTTCCCATGAAAGGTTCAAGGGAAAACTCTTGGGTTAAATAGTATACTGCCTGGCCTTCATTTCAGATCCCCTTTGGAATGCTTTTGCAGTGAGTTGTGTGGGTGGTGGGGTGCGTTTCTTATCACAGGCATAAGGAGCTCTGAATCATCTTAGCAGGTGAAGCAAGAGCAAATGTCTTAATGGCGTTTGTACAAATTTTAAAGACATAAGAAAAAGATCATATAAGATGAGATCAAAATGAGCACATTGGACACTCTTCCTTTTTTTATCTGTTGGGTGATCTGGGAATTGGAATCGCCTGTTTGTCATCCTGGGCACTGCCTGGTTCTCACACAGAATTTCTCTCCCTGAGGAGGTTCCAGTGCAGACCTGAGAGCTCACAGAGTGCTTCAAACAAATGAGGGGTTTGATGACTAGGAGTCACGTACCCTCACCCTCCATGAACCCCCTCAGCTGGAAAGGATGTCTCCTGCCCAAGGAGAAAGGGGCCACCAGCCCTTGTCCCAGAAGCCTTTTCTCCATGGGTTTGTTGAGCAAATGTTTTCCACATGACAGAAGAAATGAGGCTGATATTATCATATTACACTTAATGGGCACCTGATTTCACAGCTTCTGATTCCTGTAGGAAGTGAATGCTTCTTTTTTTTTTTAACTTTTTTTATTATTATTTTCTTTATTTACATTTCAAATGCTATCTGGAAAGTTCCCTATACCCCCCACCCCCACCCCTGCTCCCCTACCCACCCACTGCTTCTAATCTGATGCCATTTCCTGGTCCCCTGACCACTTGGAAAAAGTCAGCTTGATAATGTTTTAGAAACATTGACAACACATGTAACTTCACAGAAAGTTTAAAACTGCACTATAGTATTTAATGTAATATCTATAAATTCTAAACCATAAAATTTTTCATAATCAAATTGACTAATGATGTTTGTGATTATTTGTAAATTATAATCACATAAAATGCAAAAATCTATTGTTTGAGCCTTATTGATGCCGCACTTCTGTGTGGTAGAACCTGATTCTGTCTCTATAAATGAATCAGTGCTGACATGAACTTCTCTGCTAAGAAACCTGACATTGGCACGCGTGGGTTGATAAAATGACATTTAAACAAAATTCCTATTTGTGACATTGCAATAGCACCAGGGATCTGCTATGGTCATTTTGGCACTACTGTCAAAAACCTAAATAGGTCTCCTGATGGATACTAAGGCTGGGTGCTGGGTATGTGTTTGCATGAGTCTGAGGGGGCTTAGGAACCACTGACATCTCGAACTTAAATCATTTACCAGTGTGTAACTTGTGTCCTCTTGATTTTCTATGTACCCACTGAGGTACTACCAGTTCACAGCTTAGAGCTGAACGTGGGAAGTTAGATTAAATACGTCTGACTGATTGAAAGCTACCCAGCTCTAAAGGCTGGTGAGTAGGGAGATGCTAGGAACCAGCCCCAGAGTTCAGGACCCTTTAGCTGTGCTGGATCACTGAACCTTTCCCCTGACCTTGTCCTTCTCTTTTCCTAGTTCATAGATGTCGACAACTTCCTGACTAATCCACAGACCCTGAACCTAATGATTGTAGAAAACAAGACCATCGTGGCACCCATGCTGGAGTCCCGGGGTCTATACTCTAACTTCTGGTGCGGAATCACGCCTCAGGCAAGTCTTTCGATTAACCAATGGAGGCTGAGTGTTGAGAGGGTAGGACTGTGTGAACAGTAGCCTGCTCTTTCTCGCCTTCTCCTTAGATGGATGTGTTGTCACTGAAGCAAGCATAGTCAAGAAAGGAGGTGAATCCACATCAAAGACCCTAGCCCAGTAGGCATTGTTATCAACGAAACTCTTAAAGAACTGAGGCTAGAAGCTTCAATTAACCATTAAAGTATAACAGATTTTCTATCCCTTTTATCAATTTCAGGGATTAATTTTTTGCCACTAAAATATCAACATAAGAGCACATTAGAAAAAAGTACAAAAAAGTACTTTTTAAAAAATTTAACAGCCAAAAATATCCATCCCACCACTATATATCAACACCTTAGACACAAATTTGCATTTCTTTAGTGACTGTGTCATCACCAAAGGCTATCTGTAATTTACTCAAACTTCCTCTTATTTTGAACATTCAAGTTGTTTACAACCATTTTTAACAATTGTAATCACCATATTGTGGATGCACAATTTTTTGCATCTACCTATGATATCCTTAAGATCATTTCTTGGATTAGTTACTAGTTATTAGTTATTAGTCTTAGTTACTGCTATGAGAGGACACCATGACCAAGACAACTTTCTAAAGAAACTTTTTAATTGAGGGCTTGCTTATAGTTTTAAAAGGTTACTACACGATTATCATGGGAGGGAGCATGGTGCCAGGCAGGCATGGTGCTGCAACAGTAGCTGAGGGTTCATAGGATCCACACATTGAAGGCAGGGAGAAGGGAGATAAGAGGAAGAGAGAGAGAGAGAGAGAGAGAGAGAGAGAGAGAGAGAGAGAGAGAGAGAGAGAGAGAGAGAGAGAGAGAGAGAGAGAGAGAGAGAGAGAGAGAGAGGCTGGGCTTGGCTTAGGCTTTTGAAATCTCAAAGCCCACCCCTAGTGGCACACCTTCTCCAATAAGGCCACACCTCCTAATCCTTCCCTAACAGTTCCACTAACTGGGGACCCAACATTTTAAAATGAGCTTAGAGTAGACATTCTTATTCAAACCGTGTCAAAATTTATTCCAATAGTCTTTGATAAACATCAAAAAATTTATTCCCATAGAGTTCTGGTAATTAAAATGGACACAGAAGCTTGCTTTTCTTTCTTTTTTCTTTCTTTCTTTTTTCTTTCTTTCTTCCCTTTTTTTGCTTAACTTTTTTTTAAAAAATAAGAAGTAGTGGTACAAAATTTCAATTCGATGTAAGAACTGATGCATAATTAAGAAGCAGATTTTTAATATTATCTCAGGAATTACAAGATTGTTAAATGATTCATTAACATAGATATACAGAAATAAAGATACAAATATTAAGACAATTTTTTTTTTTCTACAAACCTGTCAGATGCTAATGGGCAGCCCCACAGACCAGATTTCTATCACTCGTGTACTGAACTGTAACATCAATTTTTTTACAGGGATTTGGGTCCTACTTTATAGAACTTCTCCCACTTGATCCTTGTTTTTGACATTAACTGCAATAAAAAGCAAACATTGAGTAACAGAATGATATTTGACTTGATGTGTTCCAAAGGAATTAGATAAACAATTTCATATGTGTAGCTGGCACATGAAATGTGATGTGTTAATTTGTAGTTAACATGATATTGAAAACATTATGAGAAGAAATGTTAGCTTTTTTGACAAATACAATAAGTCAAAATCAACTATTATTTTTAAAGATGCAACTCATTTATTAAAAAAAAAGATCAGAAATGCTTAGTTCTGACATTTCAAGTGGAATTAATAGGATTTCTAGTGTTATAAGGGGTATTTTTGGACTGTAGGTAACTGTGACTAACTCATCTTTAGGGGAAAAAAAGCAAAGCCACCCTTTCTCTGTAACGGTTTGTAGTTAGACCTTTGTGAATTATCTGCCTTCTATTATCCTCTTGCAAATAACGTTAATTCATTGCAGAATAGAAAACATGACATACCTGAACAGTTCCCTCTTGAGGTCATATACAGTTAAACAGGTTCAAGGTTATATTTAGTTAGTACTTTAGCTAAATTGCATAGAATCTGTCCCCAATACCTATGTTATCACTTTAGTTCTTTGTTACATTTTGGAAAAAGAAGTTGAACTACCCAAATCTATAGCCAGTAAAACTTCTCCATACACATTATTTTTTTCTTTTTTTATTAGATATTTTCTTCATTTACATTTCAACTGCTATCCCCTTTCCTAGTTTCCTCTCTGAAAGTCCCCTATACCCACCCCCTCCCCCACTACCCAACCTACCCACTCCAGCTTCCTGGCCCTGACATTCCCCTATACTGGGGCATAGAATCTTCACAAGACCAAGGGCCTCTCCTTGGCTTTTCAAAAATTGAAGTTAAAAATGTGAATTTCTACAACTTCTTTTTCTGTAGTAAAATCTTAAATCTTAGCTATCTGGTGCAGCAAATGCCAGTGACTGTTTTATTCCAATTCTTAGTGAATTAGACACATAAATTGAACTGACCAATATAATTTATCCCTATAAGGCAAAAATGTAATAAAAGGGAAATGCGTTCTGATGGCTAGCATGCTAAATCCTGTCTCTCTTTTTATGTTTGGTTAGGCTTTTGATGAGGAATAAGGCCAATGTATGATGGATACTTAGTAACTGGCTTTTGCAAAGGGAACCTTAATTGGTAGGTTGTTCTAATTTTTATGATGTAAATAAATACTTTCATACAAAGAGCTGCAATGTGGCCACTTGATGAAATGATTTTTTTTTTTTTATAGAATAGAGTTTCTTCAGGGGATGGGGAGGGGAGTTGAGAGGTTAGTAGAGACAGAGAAAGGCAAAGAGAGAGTGTGTGTGTAGAGAAGTAGAAGTTGGCCATGAGCACGTGGAGAGAAAGGGGGAGGGGAAGAGGACAGATGGGGGCAAGAAGGCAAGAGAGCGATGAGATGGTTACTAAAATGCATAGTAAGGCAGGCATAGTGACCCAGTACTTAGGCAAGAGGATGAGAGGTCCAGAGTATAGGGCTAGGGAAGTGGCTTCATGTTTCCTGTATGTACATAGGACCTGCCCATGTAAAAAGAGCCAGGCATGGTCCTGTGTGTGCCTATAACCCCAGTGCTATTGGGAGCGGAGTCAGGAGGATCACTGCAGAGTGCTGGTCGCCAGCCCAACTCCAGGATCATTGAGATAACCTGTCTTAAAAGAATACGAAAGAGAATGATGGAGCCTGGTACCTGTTAAGGAAAGTATTGGCTCAGAACCTCCAAGACGAAGTTCTCAATACAAATGAGATGTATGCATTTCAGAGGGACAGAGGGCAGGGGAAAAGAGACAAAGACTGGAGATAGAGGATGAGGAAGAAGGGAACAAGGGAGAGGGAGGACCAAGGACTGCCTCTGGATAGAGAGGCGAAAGACATGGCCTATAAATGACAGTTTATAAAGGTAAAATGGAAAACTCTGTATTAGGGTGAGGTGTTTAATCTTAACTGGGCATGTAAACTGGGTGGACAAAAGGGAGGTTTTGATTGTTGGACTTCCATACTTTGATAGCTGGACCTTGGCAGTCAGCCTCAAGAGGAGGAAGTGCCAAATAAGGGAGTAGACCTTGGCGGCAAGCTTGAGGAATGTAATCTAAGGGTTTTTATCAAGGCAGACAGAATGGGGCGGGGGCAAGGCCTGCCAGAGCCATGCTTGCCACACTTGAGCTGGCCAGAGTCTCTTCAATACTTAATGTCCTCCTGCCCTCTGTGTGCATTCATGGGTGCAATGCACTTTCCCCAAACACATGAGTAACATGCACATAACCAGACACATGTTGCATGACAAGACTTCCTGGAGTGATGCTACACATACATCTCCTCATTTCAGATACGGAGCACATGACAGACCAATGTACAAATACTGCCAAAGCCCAACGTGGTGAACCATAAGTTTTACCAGGATTTCTTACAGGAATTTAGGTGAGGGGTTAGTTACAGGAACAGAGGTGACTCAAAGACAGCTGCATCACCAAAGCCCACCCCAGCACGGGTGACAACTCACAAAAGCTGGGAGTTGTCCCTTCCAAATTATTCAGTTGATCTGAACCCACCTCTTCCAGGCAGCTTGGGGGGGGGGGTTGAGGTTCTGCTTCTCCCAGGCAGCTGTTTTGGTCCCACAATCCTCTTTGCAGCTTGCCTTGTCTTCTGAGAGAATTCCTTGCAGCTCAGCTAGTCTGAGAATGACTCCTAGCAGAATTATTGCTTACTCTGGCCTGGAGGTACTCAGAGAATCTAATCGGTTTCAGGGACTTACTGAAGATATTTTGAGTTGTTTATCTTCCAGCTTAAGAAGCTTCCCTGCAGGATAGAATGTTTCTATCTCAAGGGAAACTAATACGCAATACATACACACACATGCATATACATACACAGAAAGAGAGACGGAGAGAAATTGATTCAAGACCAGTGAGCACAATGGTACATATTTATAAATCCCAGAATTTGGGAAGTAGAGGAAGAAGGTCAGTAACTCATGGTCATTCTCAACTGCTAAAGGAAGTCAGAGCACAGGCTACATGAAATTTGTCTCAATCAGAACAGAAACAGAAAACAGGAGTTTAAGGCTAGTTTAAACTACATTATAAAGCCTTGTCCCCCAAACCAAGTTCTCACCAGGACAGTGTTAACATGAATTTTGCTTTTACACATTTTAGTCTACCAACATCTCAAATGGCTTGCCCAACTCCTGATAATGCAGTAATCATTGGCTCCAACACAGCACTAGACCAGAAATTCTCGATTGTGATTATATTTCTTGGTCCTAAGAGCTTTTGAATGATTCTTACCATCTACTGGACGTTGAGGAAGTGACACACTGATATGTAGAAAGTTTATTCCATTTCTTGAGATAAAACATTATATTAAGTTAGAATAAACTCTCCTTTAGCCATCTGCAATGTTCTACTGGGCAGGTCCACTTGAGGCTTGTTTTTGGTAAGTTCTGCTTTGCCACCAGCAACAGGGGTGGGAGGAGGTTATCCTGGGGACTGCAACCTGCAAGTTTCTGTTGGTTCCTTATTAAAAGCAAGTAGGAGAAATGTGCTCATTTATTTTGCAGAGCAAAACTCAATTCTGTGCAACTTGGGCCAATTATAACCTTCCTCATCTGGCTTTGGCTTTCTTCCATTCCAGTCCATTTTCAACTTGGACAGGAACGGAAATGGCCAGTGACTTCATCAGCTCAAGGCAGGCCTACTTTCCAGATCCTTTAAACACATCCAAAACAAAATGATCTTGGCATGGTGTGGCTAATGAACAGGACTTATTACCAATAAACTCTTGTTCTTCTGGAATAATGAAACAGCTTCTGTTGCATCCACCTCTCTTTGTGAAGCATGTTGACTCTCTTTTTCTCTCAGCTCTCTTCCCTACCATCCTTTCTCCCAGGATACTATATGATTCATCATCCTCTTGTTTCCAAGTTTCTCATCCTAACCCTATTACTCCTAGCAGTATTGACTTCAGTCTGTAGGGAGCCTCTTGAAGAACCACACCCCACCCCCTACCCTCCTCCAACCCCACCTCCCCCCCCACACACACATGCCTCCATTAAAGAATTCTCATAGACTGAAGCATTAGCAGAAGCCAATGCTCTAAGATCCCATAGCTAGCAGGTGGTGAATCTAAGGCAAATTAAGATGAATCTAAGACACTATCTTAGGGTTTTACTGCTGTGAACAGACACCATGAGCAAGGCAACTCTTATAAAAACAACATTTAATTGGGACTGGCACACAGGTTCAGACGTTCAGTCCAGTATCATCAAGGCAGGAGTATGGCAGTGTTCAGGGAGGCATGGTGTAGGAGAAGCTGAGAGTTCTAAATCTTCATCTGAAGGCTGATAGCAGATACTGGCTTCCAGGCAGCTAGGATGAGGGTCTTAAAGCCCACACCCACAAGGCCACACCTACACCAACAGGGCCACACCTTCTAATAGTGCCACTCCCTGGGCTGAGCATACACAGACTCAAATCTCACAAGTCCCATTTTGTGGTCCTTCAACCTTATCATAGTGGGTGCTTGGGTTAGTAGTCAGGTAATCTGTTCCATACCCTAAAAGGGGTATCACAGAAGTAGATTATGTTGCGGTACCTGATGCATAGTGCTGACATCACAACCAGAAATGTACCATAAAGAAGTAGGCATGCTTAAAAACTTAGAACCTTGAGCATCCAGAGAGCATAGTGTGCTTCACAGTAGTCTTGTGAAACTTTCCAGTCATCCCTCTGAGCCTGCATCTCCTACAGTATGTTTTTAAAATGCCTTTCAAAGCTTCTACATACTTTAAAGTATATCGGAAATTTTTTACCATGGTATTTATGATTGGTACTGCTGGACTAGAGGTCCTCTGAAAGATTTTACACACCACATGGGCTAAGCCTGTGCCATATCATTTATTGCTCTGTGAGTTATTTGTTGAATAGACAATTAAGTTTGGATGGGAAACAAATTGAGTCACACCAACATTATTGAAAACCAATGAGAAGATAGGTTGAACTGTGTTCTCACACCAGAGGAAGTGTTAAAGCAGGGGATGAGGTCCCCCAAAAGTGCAGAGCTCTGGGAAAAAAAGACCCAGATGTATATGTGGAAATAATGTATGTTTCAAAAATGTTAACCAAGTGTAACATAGTCATTTCAATGCTAGCCAATCCTGGTTGATGCTTTCTTGATGCTAGACATTACTCTTAAGTACCTCATAATTTCACCTTACTTAATAATATGAGAAAAACCTCTGGGGTAGATAATACTGTCTGGTCCTGTTTCAGAGCTCAGGAAAGAGACATAGCAAGGTCGGGTCAGGCGAGACACCTATAAATAATAAGGAGCCGAGGGAAGGCTTGAACTCAGAGGGCATGGACCAGAACACGTGTGCATACTTGCCTGCTCTGGCCCCTCTTTGTTAATATTAGTCCTTCATATTCAATCATAAGCCAATATCTACTATGCTTTGTGAAAGTATTAAATCAACAGAAATGAAATAGAATGGTTCCTGCTATTAGAACCCCTCTATATTTTAAGTACAAATTAATTTCTTGAGCTCATTTAGGAATTTCTAATTTATGGTAATAAAAATGTCGACACAGGAAATTTCTCTCGCCCTGTGATGGGTCCAGATGCCTTCAGATGAGAGGACATGGTCTCTCTACTTGCTCTTTTCCAGGGCTTCTATAAGCGGACCCCAGACTACCTTCAGATTAGAGAATGGAAGAGGACGGGCTGTTTCCCCGTCCCCATGGTCCACTCCACCTTCCTGATTGACCTCAGGAAAGAGGCCTCTGATGCGCTGGCTTTCTACCCCCCACACCAGGACTACACCTGGACCTTTGATGACATCATCGTGTTTGCCTTCTCCAGCAGGCAAGCAGGTACTGTTTGTGCTGGGCTGTGGGCTGCCATAGAAACACTGCAAATGACCCGCATCTACGTCCTGTGCATATTTAAAAACATGCCTAACTCAATTTCAAGTCTGTTAGAGGCAATGAGGTGCTTGTAGTAACCATGCCAGTATCCTCGGTGTTGCTGTCCCTGGGCACCAAAGATCTCAAGAGTCAGGGCTGTCAACCACACAGGACTCTAGGCCTGTTAAGTGAGGATCTAAGTTGATGAAAAAGACAAAGACAATTGGGTCCTTGAAAATCTCACTGACTCTCTAGAGCTAATGATATTGTTGTTGCTAATTACAAGAATTCTATTATTAAATAGGAACCTAGAACAACACTGGTCAAGTCCCCAGGCTTCACAAATGGAACTGATTCTTCTCAGAAATAATCTGTGCCTCTGTAGTGCCTCTGTCCCACAGTTCTTAACAGCCCAGACTCTTTCCAAATTTCTATTCCATAATTCAGGAGGCGTTTCCCTTAGTTGTAGGATTCAAGATACCCCACCACTCAGGATGCATCATCCATCCAGGTAGACATTGGCTTGTAGGGTTCTGCTCCTGTCAGAGTACAGTCCAGTCCAGTCCAGTCCAGAAGATGAACTCAGCACTTCTGTGCATATCTCCTCAGTCAGAACTTAGCAAGAGGTCTCTGCCTAGCTGGGAGGGTTCAGGATGTCATTGGTATTCTGAGCAGTCATAAAACCCAACTCTCTCGATGCTGAGAATAGACACCGGAAGTAATCCGCAGTCTCAACCTCTTCTGTGCAAAGAGAGGCAGAGCCAGACTTAGGTACCTGCTGAGTCACTAGACAACCGTTGCCACCGGATCTCGTGAGCTACTTGACAAAGCCACATCAATAGGAAGGAAAGGGGTTTTGGTTTGGTTTGGTTTTTCTTTTTTTTTTTCTCTCTTTCCTTCTTCCCATTCCAGGTCAGGAAGATTCATGACGTTACTAAGGCAAACTCTCAGGCCCTCCCAGCAGCCCTCGGGCCTATTAGCAATGTATCATTTGGCCTCTAACAAAATGGCTTTAGAAACCAAGAAGATGGTGAAATATGGCTATCTAAGTTATGGTGAAAATGACTTTCCAAAGCTCCCTGATAGCTTGCTAGAAGACGAGAATATTGATACCAAATCCAAACTGTGGCATGCACATAAAGTCACAGATGTTTCACTCACTTGTGTGTGCACATTTGAAAAAAAAGGAGACTATTTTGTAGAAATGTTAAGGCTGGTTTCCACGTTTGGTTGAATGATTTAGACTGCTTGGCCAGACATAGGCATTTAGAGGCCTAATGTTAAGGAAAGGGCGGGCACTCCACATATGGTCTGCAAGTTGGCACAAAGGTCCTTGTGTCCATGTTAATAGGAGTTGCTTCTCGATGTGTGATTTGCTGTGACATCTCCAGGGTCAGAAACAGAAGCACAGAAGCAGGGTCTTCCTGTTCCAGCAAGTTCTTCCAAGCCTTTGCTTCAGATTCTGAAAAAAAAAAAAAAAAAAAAAAAAAAAGGATGCTTTAAGTAACTCAGCTGTTGATGATTACGGTGATCGACAGTTCCTAACAGAGATCTCCTTTATACCCATTGCACAAGGCATCTTTGTGACTCAGGAATTAAATGATGACATATCTATTCTAAACTAACACACAGGTGTTAGGCCTGGAAGATGGATGCAGGCTATGCTGGAACTTTTCATCTTTGCTGTATGTACAGTCTGTTCACCACAAATTTATGCATTATTTGTCAGGTTTCCCAGACATATTCATGAGACATTAAAAGCAGATATAGATGCCCAAGGCTGTTATCAAATCATCAGAGGGAAACAAGAGGCAGAAAAGGAAAGAAAGAGGCACTGTAATTATGTCCAGCATTATGTTAGAGTCTATGGTCATTGGGAAGTTCAGATCCTTTGCTGTGGAAACAATAAGTTTTTAAGAGCTATGGACACCGAGGGCCAGAGTCGTCACAGAAGAGTCTCTATGGCAATAATGAGGACAAGGGCAAGGATACACACACACACACACACACACACACACACACACCAATGTAGCTAGTGAGCATCGTTCTGTATCATAGCCACTGGAGCCCTCTTCTGTACTAGTCAAGAATCTTCCAAATAATTCATCCACTGCGAACCAAATAAGAAATGTGAGTGATGGGTAGGCTGATGCAGATGATGCAGGCCTCTGTCTGCATCACTTGTGCTGGTCATAAGTGCCTCCCAGGGTAGAGATGGCAGTCCCAGGAACTAATGGCCTTGAGACTAATCTGTAAGCTCCATGTGGAAAGAGAAGTTGGAACTGGCCCTCAAAGACAGAGATTTGGTACTAATGACTTACTTCGTGGCCCTGGACCAGTCACAGCCTGTGTCTGATGTTTCATCACAGGGATTATTTATCAGTCTTTGTGACTCACATGTATGTGAGCTCAGGAAAGCATTGGTGCCTTCATTAGGAAAACAAAGCACTTCCCTTGTAACACTAACCTCTCCTTCCCAGAGACTCACCAGAAACTATTACTACAAGATATTCTCAGAGGCTTGGTGTAATTATCAGTGCTTCTCTTTATTTTTACCATATTACCCATGCACATAGTTGAAAGAGTCCAGTGACCTAAGATTTATTAAAACCAACACTCCCAATGTATCACTCCTGAAGATGGGTACAGACACATAGTATTTTTTCTTCATTTCTCAGTAGCATGTATTCCTCTTTTCTTGCTTGCTTTCTTTTATTCTGCCTTATATTTCCCCTTCAAAATCATCTCTTTATTATAGAAGATAGTGAGTTAGTTCACTTCCCTTGGCCTTCCATGTGGAACACATTCATCCTGTCACCTTGTCCTCTGATGTAATTTAATATTCTGGGAGTTAGGGGTGGATAAATAGATTAGTAATTAAGAACATGTGGTGTTCCTGCAGAGGACTTGGTTTGGTTCCCAGCACACACATAGTGACTCACAACTGTGTACCTTCAGTTCTAAGAGGTCTAATGTCCTCTTCTGTCCTCCTTGAGCACCAGGCACATGTGCAGACATGGACATACATATGGGCACTCACAAGTACACACAAAGAAGAATAGTTAAGTATTTTTAAAAGACCTTCAGGTTTTTATTATAATTATATGAACCTAAAACATCAAGAACAGGGGCTGGAGAGATGGCTCAGTGGTTAAGAGCACTAACTGCTTTTCCGAAGGTCATGAGTTCAAATCCCAGCAACCACATGGTGGCTCACAATCATCCATAACAAGATCTGGTGTCTTCTTCTGGAGTGTCTGAAGACAGCTACAGTGTACTTACATATAATAAATAAATAAAAGAAAAAAAACATCAAGAACAGTCATTTTTATATACTATAAATGTTCCCTTTATCAATCTTAGTAATTCTGTGTGTGCATATGTGTATTCTGTGTGTGTGTGTACGTGCGTGTGTGTGCGTGCGTGTGTGTGCGTGCGTGTGTGTGTGTGTACGTGCGTGTGTGTGTGTGTGTGTGTGTGTGTGTGTGTGTGTGTATGAAATGGAGATCACTAATACAATTGAAAGCTAATTATTCATTTTCTCTTAGAGTATTTAGAATTATCAGCTGTTCACTTTTGCATGTTAGATGATTCCATGATGTCTGTCTTGAAATCTTCTGATGAACTCTAATCTCTGAGATTCACAGCCATCAAATTGGGACTAAGTTTGCTTCTGTCGTACATCACCTTTCTTGTGTCTTGAGTCTTTCTTGTGCATGGTGATTTTTCTCTTTTTCCCTCTTACTCTCCTCCTTCTCCTTGCCTTTCTCTTCAACATGTTATAACTTTCTGAGAAAGTGTGATGGGAGTTAAATATTCCATGGATTTGCATTTCACATCTGGAAATGCCTTTCATGTACCTGCTCACCTGATGGATAGTTTGGCTAAGTATCATATTGCCTTTTAATGGAAGCCTTGGGAATTTAAATGGTAAAAGGGGAGGGGGTGTCTGAGTACCATAGAGAGGCAGCATAAACACTGTCTTTTTCATCCATGTTCTTTTTTCATTACAACTTGGTAAAAAGTCACATTCTGGTTTGTATCCCCAGAAATAGTCACATGAGCAAACATCACAACCAGTGAGTTCACTTAAACAAGTCAGAGGAGACAGCATCTGGAGAGACCAACCAGGATCAGTAAAGGTGGAGGACAAAGGCCCCTTTCTCTCCTTGTTCTTCTCTGTTAATGCCCTAAGACAGCTTCACTTGGCTTGGCAGGTGTTATGGCTGACTGCTGGAAATTTCATCTGCCCCAAATAAATATGTCACTATGTAGATAATTTCCTCAGGAAAACACTGATGGTTGTAGCAATTAACAAACCAAAGGCTTTAGTGCACTGCCCAGAGCTTGGCAGGTTTGTCCCTGCAACTAAGGAAGCTGGGTCCGTGGCTGGGACTGTATGAGGCCATCTTGAGTCTTCTTTCTTAGCTGTCTAGATGGACAGAGATGCTGTATAGTTCTCCACGCTCACTGGTGGACTGCGGATACTAAGCCTGAATGTAACAGAACTAAGACACCACTGGCATCACCACACTGTAGGTACTTAATAAGTTTTGAGAGGAATGTGGGTTTTTTTGTCGTTATTAATTCATTCTTGAGAATTTTGCTCATTGGTCATTCTAAATCCATGCCAGTGAAGGAAAAAGAGTAAAACCAAGAGGAACCATGGGAAATAATAACTTTTATCTGTATATTTTAATATTTTGTTTTTCATGAGCTTGACTTTAGCTTTAATAATCTGTCATCTCTACAGGATCTTCCTGTGTGCTTTCATATCAAATATGGATTTCATTCCTTGTCTTCTTCTTATTTCCTTCATGCGGATTAGAGTGTTCCGTTCTGCTCACTGGAATGGGAATTCCTTCTTCCTGTCTGATTGCTTCATGCCTTTACAGTGTCCATTTCAAGCCACAAATGTGCTTTTTTTCCTCAGAAAGAAAAGTCAATTTCCTCTGAACTGAAGGATGGCCCAGAGTTTTTAAGAGCCCCCCCCAATCAGTTTCAACTTTTTAATAAAAGACTATTGTAAAGCTCTATAGACAGCTCCCCAAAGAAGCCACTTGCTGGGCTTCAGCATTGAATTCATGTCAGCCCCAGGGAGTCTCCCTCTCTTGCCTAGTGTGTGTTTTGATTGGTTGACTCTGGTCTCTCACCTCTTCAGGCATCCAGATGTACCTGTGCAACAAGGAACACTATGGCTACCTGCCCATCCCTCTGAAGCCCCACCAGACACTACAGGAGGACGTCGAGAACCTCATCCATGTGCAGATAGAAGCAATGAGTGAGTGACCCAGGAGCCAGAGCAACAGTGCCTAGCTCATTGTCACAGTAACCAGGCCAGCCATAGTCAACTGTGACCAGCTGTGGCCAGCCCTGGACCTCTGCTTCTCAGTCTGATATTTCATAGCTATAATTATGTCTAGGCTGAAACACAGACATTCATCTGCCCTTGAATTCTTAAATTTTTTCCATGAAATACAGATATGACAAGGTCAGGTAGGCAGTGCTGGTGCTCACCTTTAATTGCAGCCCTCAGGAGGCAGAGGCAGGAAATCTCTGTGTTCAAGGCCAGCCTGGTCTACAGAGCTAGATCCAGAACAGCCAGGGCTACAGAGAGAAACTCTATTTCAAAAACAAACAAACAAAGAAACACCAACAAGTATCCCAAATATGATAAGGTCATTGTTTTTAGGGAGCTCCCTATTTTGGTGGATAGCTAGATCCATGAGTAAATATATATTCTACAATGCAGTGAATGCTGTAATAGTGCTGTGTAAAATGAATTTATATCTTATCTTTGCTATTTTCTAATTATATGACTCTGGGCCTGTGGGGTGCACGTATGTGTGTTTGTGTGTGCATGCGTGTGTGTGTGTGTGTGTGTGTGTGTACTAACACAAGAACAGCAATTATAACTTTAACTTAATAATAGCTTATGATGTAACATATACAATGCTGAATACCGTTTGTATACTCTCTCAATAATTGTCACAATAACTCCATGAAGGAGAACTACTAACCCTCAAATAAAGCTGAAGAAATTCAAGTATAGGTGAGTCTATCATTCTACTGATGGTAGATTAAGTTTTGAATCAAATGTGGTACCTCCAAATCCCATGGCCTCGCCTACTGTGTTGTCATTGCCACTGAGTCTAGCACAATTTTGGACTTGATATGTTTAATCATCAGCAACTAAACTTACTGGTGGCCAAAGAAGAAAAGCTAACTGACCCATTAATTCTGGAGAGTGTACTGATGGTGGCTCCCCACGGGGAGTCTTTTCTATGTCTCACCACAGTGGAAGTGGGCAGGAGACAGTAGAAAGTGAGGCTGGAGCATGGCCAGGGGCACAGGCAGAGGACCTCTAGTGAAGCAGAGGACATTGGTCTTTCCTTGAAGGGAGGGCATTTTGAAAGGATTTGAGCTAAGACATGAAGTTTGGTTGAAATGCAGATTTAGGGAGGTCACTCTAGGCAGAGAGGATAAAAGAGTGGGTCACGAGTCAGTGGACGCTGGTCTAAACCAGAGCTTAACATCACACGGCAGGTTAGGCAGAGGATAGTTAGAGTCTCAACTAAACCAGTGGCCACAGAAGTGGAAAAGAATTTTTTAAACGAAGTAATAAAAATCAGGATATAGGCGTAAGAAGACACAGCCAGAGTTGGCCACAGGTGAATGAGCAATGATAGAGATATGGAAAACTCTCTAGTGTCTACACACTGTTAGTTTTAAGTGGACTAAAGCTTTAAAAACAAGTTTTAAAAAGAAGCACATAACTTTATTTTCAGATACACCAAGTTGTCTGTGGGTACTCAATGGGTTTTCCATTCTCTCCATCTATAGATTTCCCTTGTACCATATTAGTCTCGGGACACAGAATACTTCCCACTGCCTCCTGTAGTTACTGGCTCATGATTGAGTGGAATGACAAATGAGCTAAGGACAGAAGAGGGTTAACTCACTGACAGAACTTCTTGGACCAGCCCTTAGGAATCCATTTTATGAATCTCTCTCTCTCTCTCTCTCTCTCTCTCTCTCTCTCTCTCTCTNTGTGTGTGTGTGTGTGTGTGTGTGTGTGCTTATGTGTGTGTGTGGGTGTGTGTGTGGGTATGGTCTCCATGATTTGTATGTGTGTGTATGGTCTCCATGATTTGTTCTATTAAAGAAAAACGGTTGATGGTTATAATGCAGAAATGTGGGGACTGAAGTCCCACGTAGGAAGGATAACACTCTGGTAACAATGAAATCATAGCTGTAAACTCTCTACATAGAAGTGAATGAGATATTAAACTACCCAAGATCTGGATTCTCATAGGCAATAAAAATTAGCTACTGGCAGTGTTGTTGGGAAATGATAGAAGCCTTAGAACATGTCATTTTTAATGAGCAGATGTGGGATGCACACCTGTAATATATGTCACTTAACAAAGGTATCAGGAAGTCAAAGCATTTTATAGCCAACACTCAATATCCAGAGGATCACAGTTTAGTTTGGGAGTCAAGTCTAATATTGAAAAGACACTAACAATACAGTGCACTGTGAACTGAGCAGGTGCAAAGGCAACAGAAATTTAGAACAGAGAGAGGTTACTGTAGCCTGTGTGCTCACACCCAGCCCTGAGGCTTCTTCAGCTGATGTTGCGTTGAAGTGAGAGTCTTCAAACGAGAGGACCGATATAGTCAGGACACCACAGGATGAGGAAGGAGACAAGCAGACCAATGACTTCCATCCTGAAGAAAGTAGGTTAAAACATCAGAAGAAACTACAGTTTGAGAGGTTGAAGTGCCTTGAATGAAGTGGTCTTTAATTGGACAGTCCAGATGAAGTAGACGATCCATCCTAAGGAAACAGTGAAGGTTTTAATAAAAAAAGGATCAGGCTATATAAATTCAGCACATTCACAGTGCATAATTTCCTGTAATAATGACTTACAGCGATGGAGAAATCAAGCAAAACCTTGCACCAATAATTAATATTTTAACAGAGGTATAAGTAATATATTAAGGAAGCAGTTGCATGAATATTTGGGGGATGAATTCCAAGCAGAAAGAACAATACATATAAAGACCACTAGAGAGGAGAAACCTTGGGAGTGGTCCAGGGCCAGGGGCCAACATGGTAAGGAACAAGGAGCTGGATAGAAGGAGATGAAGTCATGGATGAACGCAGAACACACTAGCCATGGCAAGGAATTTGGATTTTATCCTAAGAGCAATGTGAGCCCATAAGGTGGTGTGATGTGATTTTATGTATTTTAAAAGATCACTCAAGCTGTGATATGGACATTAGAGTATAAGGAATTAATGCATAGCTCATGTTAAGAGATGTTAGTGGTTAAGATTTGAGCTGTAGCAATAAGGTAATGAGAAACAGACACACTTAAGGTACATTTTAATGGCAGAGCCCATTGTACTTATAGGAGCTTGGAGGAAGCCCATGAAGCAAAGGAAAAATTAAGAATGACTCTAGCATTGAGTCCATCACGTACGCTTGAAGTATTTATTTCAAGTCTGAATAGAGAGGCCAGGAGATAAGTGGACATATGAATCTATGAGTTTAGGGGAGAGATTCCACAGAGAAAGACATTTAAGACTCATAACACCAAAGGGATATTTGAAGCCAAGAAACGATGTGACCTCATGTAGTAAAACAAAGAGGACAGATCCCCAGAGTAGACTAACAGCCAGAAGGCTGGGAAGGAAAAGGGAGTTATGTTTTGAGAAAGAGCCAAATGACATTAGGAAGCCAAGCAAAATGAGGGTAAATAAGTGATGCTTAATAATGTCACACTAGAACTCTGTACCAGCTATGGCAGCTCATGCCTGTAATCCTATCACTTAGGAGGCTGAGGCAGCCGCCTCGAGAGTTTCAGGCTAGCCTGAGCTGCATCACAAGTTCCAGAGTAACCTAGAGTACAGAGTGAGACCCTGTCAAGAGAAGGGAGAAAGAGAGCTCTGTTACCACTTTTGGTAAGAAGTACTTTAATGTAGTGATAGGGACACAAGCTGATTAGAATGGCCCAAAGAGAAGAGAAAATGGAGTCTTGATGGCAGGTAGATCAAGGAAATGGGCAGAGCTGCAGGGAGTGATTTGTTTTATTTGTATTTGTTTTGACTTGGTTTCTTCGTGTTGTCCATTTGCTTAAGGTAAGAGTCCTAAAGTATGTCTGTGTGCTGACGGGAAGGATTCCAGACAAAGGGTAACTTGATAGTTTGGAACAGAAGGTATCTGTGAGATTGAAATTTTGGGGGAAATAGTAGTTGACATAGCCTAGGATAATAGTGTAAAACAGTAGTTCTCAACCCGTGGGTCGTGACCTGTAAGGGGGGTCACATACCAGATATATTGCTTATTAGATATTTACATTAAGACTCATAAGAGTAGAAAACTATAGTTATGAAATAGCAATGGAATAATTTTATATCTGGGAATCATCACAGCATGATCCTCAACCATAAAATTGGGTCTCAGCATTAGGAAGGTTGAGAACCACTTCTCTAACAGTTGTGTTCAGTAGAAACAAGAATTGTGGTGGCACACGCCTTTAATCCCAGCACTCAGGAGGCAGAGGCAGGTGAATTTCTGAGTTCAAGGCCAGCCTGGTCTACAGAGTGAGTTCCAGGACAGTCAGGGCTACACAGAGAAACCCTGCCTCCAAAAAAAAAAAAAACCAAAAAAGAAAAAACAAAACAAAACAAAACAAAAAAAGAATTGTCTTCCTTAACAAGTAGAAAAGCACAAAGCAGAGATGTGTATGTGGTTAGGTTTGGGGGCTTGGGGGAGAGCAAAAATCTAATTAGATTCTGTATATTTTCTTGGCCTTGGGAAATCTGTTGGTGATTCCAGAAAAATCAGGGCATAAAACAGATCTCTGAAACACTGGGAAGTGAATTTACTGTTGGAGCCATGTTGATGGGGTCATTTGCCAATTTGGTAAACAATTTGTCACTTTGAAGTGACTCACATGGTGAATTTGTATGGTGTGTCTCCTGCTGTGGTTTTTTGGGTTCTGAGTGAGTATTCAGTTGGGTATAACCAGCTTTAGGGTCTTATAAAACAAATATTAATGGTAGAAAATTAAGAATGTTTATAAAGGAATGGCTACAGTGGTAAGCAAGGTAAGGAGTTTGAGCAGAGTAGATATGAGTCATAACAATAAGGTCCTAACTCCTTTACTACACTGAGATATATGGAGAATTTGGACATGTGCTTCCTGTGAGAGAGCAGGAGGCTGAATCTTAAGGTGATTGTTAGTTTCAGGAATTTCCTGAGACTTTCAAGTTGCTTACTTCCTGAGTCCCAAGAACCTCCCTCCTGGATAGAATGTTTTAGTTCAGAGGAAACTGCCACACAACAATCACTATCAGTTCTGTTTGTGTGACTGGGGGTGTTTCTGTGTATATGTGGTAAGTGGATCACATGCATATGTGTGCCCCTACATGTGGAAGCCAGAAGTTGATATTGTGTGTCATTCACTGCTGTCCACAGCATCTCATGCTAAAAACCAGAGCTTGCTGGTTGGCTGAACTGGCTAGCCAATAAGTTCTGCGTACCTGTCTGTCTCTCCCACTCTCCTCAGGAGTTACAGATGTGAACAACTGCACCTGGATTTTACGTAGGTGAATTTAGGTCTCCACGCTGGTATAACAAGCACTATACTAAGATATCTCCCCCGGCTTCACTGATAGTTCTTTAAGCACTTCAGCAACCAGTTCTTACTTAAAATTTTTGTCATCTTATTATATGAAGGGAAATCAAATTAATACTTGAATTTATATAAGACTAATAAACCTTCAAGACCTTCTCAGGTTCTTTACCAAAAGTATTCCCAAGTATGAGAGTACATAGAAAATGAAGATGGCTTTTATTTAAGCATCAAAGTAACTTTTAAAAATGTGTTACTTGATACAACATCCCTCCTGCCTGAAATCTTTTATTATTCTTGTACTAAGTTCTGAGATATGAACCAACACTTAGGGCTAAGCTGGAGTTAAAATGAGAATTTTACACACCTATAGCTACCCCTATTTAGTTAGAATCCAAGTGGTCCAGGTTTTGGAACTTTTAAAGGTGTAGAAAATTCCATTCTTCAAAGGAAAAGATTATATTTCATACTTCTTTCCCCGTGGATCACAGTAGGTAACAGTTATAAGTATTTACTCTGTTAATATACTGAATAGATTTGCACGCAGGTCTCACCTAAATCTTATAATACACTGAGAGATACATGTATTATCCCAAATTTACATATAAATAAACAGATCTCCACTGCCTTCTAGGCCAAGGATTGGGTTCATGGGTCTGATTCCTGAGCCTTTTCTCGGCCACCACCCTACACTGCCCCCATCATAAAGTTCTTAGAGTGAGTGTTAATGAAAACGGAACAAATATTTCCACGTGCAAATGGACAGGTGTTCTGACGCCATTGCTCTGACCACTAGGGCCACTGTGAAGCTGCTCAGTCCTGAGGAACTTCAGAGCTGTTGTCCCCCGCCCTGATTGTCAAGCATGGCTCTCAGCCCTAAAGACTGGAGTGGCGGTAGAATTCTATTTCCTGACCCTTTCTCTGATAAAGCGCTCTGTTTCTTCTGTTTTCCAGTTGACCGTCCTCCAATGGAGCCTTCCCAGTTTGTGTCAGTTGTCCCTAAGTATCCAGATAAGATGGGATTTGATGAGGTAGGAAAGTCTCTCTCTCTCTCTCTCTCTCTCTCTCTCTCTCTCTCTCTCTCTCTCTCTCTCTCATATCTCTCTCTCATATCTCTCTGTTTCTCTCTGTCTCTATCCCTCTGTCTCTGTGAGTGTGCTCTTGCCCTTATGTACACATGTGTACAGAGTCTTCTGTGTTTCTGTTGGAACAGAAGACAGAACATCTGTCTGAGAGCAAGCAGGCAACCTTGGCAACTGGAAAGACCCTAAGGACTTCAGTTGGTTGTCATTCTGTTTTCTGGTCTTTACAAAGGAGAATCATAAAAAATTGAATCAGAAAGAATTATTTGGCAATGAATGTAAATTTGCTATAAATTTTACCAAACTTCTTATTGAGGTTCAAGAGTAAGGTAAGGAGAATATATGTTTTAGGTTCTGGAGGACATCAGCTTTATTCTGCTAGAGTTGAGTGGATAGAAACTATTCTAGAATATTCTATATTTTTGTCTACATTTTGCTTTTTTTCCATGGAAAAAGGATGGAGGGCAGAGTTGAAAGGACTAATGAAGAAAAACAGAACAAAACAAACAAACAACAACAACAACAACAAAAAACGTGTTCTAAAATTTTGTCTTTCGGCAGGCAAGAACTTCAGGGTAGTTTCCCTAGGGCCATATCTGCCATGCAGCTGTAACAAAGCAGAGGTGGGCTTTTGGCTCAGTGGTAGAGCACCTTCTTAGGATGAGTGAAGCCCCGGGGTCAATCCCTAGCACTGCAATGAAAAGGGGAGGAGAGGGAGTGGGGGAGGCGGAGGGGTAAAGGGGGAGGAGGGGCAGAAGGGAAGGGAGAGGGAGGGAGAGGGAGAGGGGGAAGAAGGGAAGGGAGAGGGAGGGAGAGGGAGAGAGAGGTGTACAGGAAAGAGAGAAAGGAAGGGAAAGAGGGATTGGAAGGCAGAAGGGAATGGAGGAGGCAGAAGGAGGAGGGAAGAAAGGGAGGGAGGGAGGGAAGCAGGGAGGGAGTTAAGGAAAGAGAAAAGAAGGTAGGAAGAAAGAGAGGAAGGAAGGAAGGAAGGAAGGAAGGAAGGAAGGAAGGANTACACAGAGAAACCCTGTCTTGAAAAACCAAAAGGAAGGAAGGAAGGAAGGAAGGAAGGAAGGAAGGAAGGAAGGAAGGAAGGAAGGAGAATAATATAAAGAGGTGCTTTTCTTGGTAGTGTGTAAAACAAATGGCTGCCAGGGCCAGAACTGTGAGTCTGTTCCAGGAGCCCTTCATGGCCCCTTATGTGGTTGCTGGTCTGTGCTGAGGAGTTTTGTGGTCTAGAGCTGTGACCTGCCAGGAGTCCTCACACTGAGACAGAATTCTTCCAGAGCTTCTGGATTTAAGTAAAGCATTGTGCTTTGAGCTCAGTATGCTTTTTGGAAGAAAACGCCTTATCACATTGGAACATTAACATCTATGTCCCCAAATCATGTTCATCCCAAGGAGCTAATGGACCTAGGAGTTGGGATCTCTGCTACAAAACTGACTTGAAGCTAGACTTCCAAACGTAGGAAATGGATAGCTCATGAATACCAAATAGAGATTGTGCCATTTCCACAGAAGGCAGAAAAAGGAGAGATGAATTTAAATGTAGCACAAAGTATAAATAGACCCTATTGAGTCTATTCCTATTTACTAAAAATAGGAAATAGTTTTCAAAACTGACCGGTGCTACAAGGGTGGGCTCACCAATGGTGGGTCCTTGCTGCGGGGCGGGGCCTCCCACACAGCAGCCTCTTGCTGAGCGAGCGTGGTTCTCCTTCCCGGAGACTCTGGCCTCTCTTCATTTTCTAGGAAAGGGAGTCCAAGTGTCTTTCAGTATCTTCCTTTTTCCTCCCGGCATCACATTTCTGTGAGGACCAGATCACAGTAAATGAAACAAAGCCAGGACCAACCGTCTTGCTCCGCCTCGGGCAGAACGTGGTGTTAGGCCAGCCCTAGAAAGTGAGGCAGGGCCAGCCCCAAATAATCATCTCTCTGTCTGCTGCAGACATGGGCTGTGGAAAAGAGGTGTCAGAGGTCTTTTCTGCCCTCCAATCCTGTGACCTGGTTGCTAGCGTCTGGCTGTATTTGGCACTCGGTTCTTTGCTCTGTTTACTAAGTATGAGCGAGCCGTCTGTGTTTTCCCTTCATGGCTACTGAGTTTATTGCCCTTGTCCGGCAGGGCCCAGGGCGGGACTATTATTTACTGAAAGCTTCCTCGACTGGAGGCCTCTGGTTTGCAGGGGACTTTTTGGATGCTTCTCTGTTTGTTTTGTTTTGTTTTGCTTTGTCTCCTTGGGTGACCTCAGATGGCTCTGTGGATGTGAGGAGGATATGCCGTTTCCTTCCTATGTCTGTAAAACCGGGGAATGGAACATAGCCCTTGACAGTTAGGATTCTAAAGACGGAGAAAATGAAAGGAGACGGCACACGCTTTAAGCTACAAAGTCCCAAATATATGTCACACAGAAATTATGGCGGATTTTTTTGTTTTATTAATAACTATCCAGTTAAGTAAACCAAGAAGGTTATCAAATCCTACTGAGTGCCTGCCCTGCCCAGCATCTCCGGAGATGACGAAAAGAACATTCTGTTGCTCCCAGAACTCTCTTTGTGAACAGAGATGAGAATATCTTACAGGGGACAGTTGACTTCACAGTATAACTTCTGATCCTGCTAAAGCATATATTTAAAATTATACTCAGAGTGACCATTGAGCCAAAGCTCAGTGCAGTACAGTCTGGGCCTCAGCCTGACCGCACGATAGGATTTCTGCACAGGTCTTATAACATGAAGCCAACTTTATTATAAACCACAGATTTTCGTAGGCACAGGGCTTGAGGGGTGGGTTTGCTCAGACCCCTCCTTTTCCAGACAGCAGAGCTAACTACACGGAGACATTAAATACTGTCCCCAGAGTCACCCTATCAGTCAGGAGGCAATGAGTGTCCTCTGCCCTGTTCCTGTAGGTTTCTGCTTCACTGAAACGCAGATTCCTGCTGGTTGTTAACATCTCCCAATAGTTTAATATTCAAAATCAGCTTAGGTGCTGGCAGCCAGAGGCCTTAATTGAAATGCTAACTTATGCACTGGTAAGACAGTCTGGTGGCTGAAAGTACTTGCTGCCAAGCTAGAAGACTGTCCGCACCCAGAACAATGCAGTTACACTATACACACTAAATAAATGAATAAATAATAAATAAAACGCTTATCTCCCCACTGCAGTCTTCATGAGGCTTTAGTTGCCTTATTATGTTTATGTATTAGTACTGCTATCAACCAGGCATTTCAGGCCAGGGCAGACTTGGCCCTTGCTCAGAAAGCTCGAATGTACATTCATCCTTATTTACAAGCCAGCAGGTGCCCTCTGTTGAGCACTCTAAAATAACTCATACCAAAATCATGTTTTGTACTATTCTCTCCTGGGTCAGGGGTAACAACTAGGGAACTGGGCCCCTTTTCTTCAATGTTTTTATCCTTTTAGATTTAGGGGTTGAAGAATTCTGGCAAAAAAAAAAAAAACCTTGTGAGACGGAGATCTTGACGTTCATTCTGGACACCTGAAGACTCTGATCTTTCTTAGTCTTTGAAAGCTGTAAAGCTTACCTGGTGGGTGTGAATTGTGACAATGCCAAGCATAGTACTTGTGCAGTAGAGCCACAGTGGTCCCCATTCCTGGATGAGGAGACTGAGACATGGAAACAACAGGCCGTAGGCAGATAGCAAGCGGCAGTATAAAACCGGAAGTACGTGGATGCATTTAGTCATTTGGCTTGATTTAGCCATTTGGCAAAACACATCTCCCCTTCCAAGCTGTGTGCGTGCATTTTAATTCACCTTTGGCCTTTGGGGTGATCATTTTTTGAACTTTATTTTCTCAAGAGGAGAGAGCACATGTCCGTCAGTGACTATCGGGAAAACAGCAGGTTAGGCCTTTGCTGATGGTTGCATCTAGAAAGCAGCACGGTTCCAATCAATAGCAGTTGCTGCCATCCCCTGCCCATGAGCCCAATAAGGAAGACAAAGCCACAGCTTTCTTCCCGCCCCTTACTGGTCCTCACATCCATTTTGTTAAGCTTTTCAACCAACCTAAAATAACCCCGAGTCACTCGTGTTTTTTGCCCTTTGTATCCTGCTTTAGATTTTCATGATCAACCTCAAACGCAGGAAGGACAGGCGGGACAGGATGCTGCGCACGCTCTACGAGCAGGAGATCGAGGTCAAGATTGTCGAGGCCGTGGATGGGAAGTGAGTCAGTCCTCTGCCCGCCCCCTTGCAGGGGTGGCTGGAACAGGGTGGTGTCCTGTCCGACTGAGAAGGAGTCCTGGAGGGAGGGACCTCTGAGGCTCTTACCATGGAGGACAGTCCTGTGAGAGAGATGTGCACAGGAGCAGCGATGTTAGTTTCAGCCTGGCCCTGGGACACACTTCCCACCCGTGACCTCTAGGCCTCACACCTCCAGAGGTGATTCCCCCAGTCTCTGACCATCCTCAGAGCTGTGGCAGTTTCTCTCATATAATAGAGAGAATGTGTTTGAAACCATGTTCAGGTCTGAAGAAAACAAACAACAGATAAAGGTCTATGTGTCCTGTTGTGTGGGGCATCTAGATTCCTCCTGATCTGACCACAGTGGCTGTTTTTCCTAGAGATGTGACAGTAAAATCACACATACCTAGAACTGACTATAACTCAGGCTAGCCTTGAACTTGTAATTCTCCTGCCTCGGCCTCCAGAGTGCTGGGATTTGCAGGTATATCTCAGTTTTATCTCCTACATTTAATTAAGCCTTTGATCTATGTTGAGCTAAGTGTTTGGGATTCCCCTCTCATTTCCAAATGGTCATCTGGCTTCCCCTGTACCACTTATTTGAAAACTATACTCTGCCCTCTGAAAACTGGGAACCTTTGTCAAGAATCAGTTGACCATAAATGTAAGAGAATGCCCCTGACCTCTTAGTTTCATTAAGTTAATTTATAGATCTCTCCTTATGTCAGTAGCACATTGACTTAATGCAGCAGCTTTCTATATAAGGAGACATGAGTCCTGTACCTTTGTTACTTGTATGGAAGGCTGGTTTGCCTGGCATAGTTGCTTGGTGTCTTGTGGGCATTGCTGTAATCTTGTCAGTTTACAGATAGATTTACACACACACACACACACACACACACACACACACACACACACACACACACACACCAGCTTGGGTGTTGATAGAAGCTGCACTGAACTACAGGTCAGTTGAAGAAGTGCCAAGAATCATAACAAGTCACTTCACTTACTAGATATACGTCAATTGTTTGAATGAGGCTTTGTTGCTTTTAGTTTATAAGTCTTTTCGTTTACATTGTTAAATTTATTCTTTGGCATTTTTTGATGCCATAGTAATAGAATTATTTCCTTAATTTATTGTTTTTAGTATTTATTGTCAATGTGTAAAGACACTATAGGTTGTTGTATACTGATCATATATTCTGCAGCCTTAGTTATCAATTTTAATTGTGTGGTGAGTGTGTGTGTGTACACACATTACTTTGGTTCTTCTGTAGGCAAGATCTTGTCTGTTATAATTGGAGGGAGCGTTGTTTCTTCTTTTGCAATTTAGGTAGTGCTTATTTCCCTGTCTTACCTTATGGCCCTGCCTGGCTATAACCTTGAACCCAACATTCAAAGGATCTGATGAAAGCAGAGGTCTTTGTCTTACTCCTGCTCTCAGAGAGAGAGCATTTAGGTTTTCTCTGTGAAGTACTCTACACGAGGCGCGGTACCCAAGCTGATGGTGTGGACCTTTTCTTACTGTTTTCTTATTTTTTTAACATGAAAGTTTGTCAAACTCATCTTCCACTGGGATGAACACATAGCTTCCTTTCTGTCACCATGGAGCATTGATTTTATAGATGGTTACAGGTTAAACTGCACTTGTAATGCTGGAAAACAGATTCACCCAGTCCTGCTGTCTACCCCTTGCCTGTGTTGCTGGATTCTATCTACTAGTGTTTTCTTTACAATTCCACATCTATATTAATAGGAGTATTGGCCTGCAGTTTTCTAGCTTCGCTTCAGATAATACTGGCTTCATAGAATCTTTTGGGATTGGTTCCTTCCTCTTTCTCTTTGTTAAAGGCTCTTAGGAATTTGTACTCATTCTTTTTTAAACATCTGGCTCTGGGCTTTTCTTTGTGGAAGACTTCAGATTACTAACTCAACCTATTTTACTCGTTTTAGACTTCTTCAGAATTTCTTAAGTTTAAGTAATTTCAGTAGTTGTACCTTTGTATCAATTTGCCCATTTAATATAAGTTGTTTTAATTTTGGCGGACAAATCTCTGTAGTGTAATTGTTTTTACTTCTATAAGGTCAATAGGATGCTTGCTCTTTCATTCTTGGTTTTAGTAATTTAATTGTAGCAAATGGGTGTAGTTGCTCTGTTTATTTGTAGGTCTAGGTAAAAGATTGCTGCTTTTGTTGGGTTTTTCAAATAAGCAGGTGTGTGTGTGTGTGTGTGTGTGTGTGTGTGTGTGTGTGTGTGTGTTCTGTGTTTTGTGTTCTATAATGTATTTCTGTAAGACTGTTGACTTGGATAAGGATGGTGTCCCAGAAGCAGGCCCTCAAGGGAATGCCTACCCACCCTGTCACTTTCAGTGGCTACTCAACCCCAGTTTTCACAACTACTCATGGTTGTGTGAGGTGACTGTTTTTCAAGGATGCTCTTAGGCCATGAAGAAAAGAATCCAACTAGGGTAAGCATAAAACCCATCAAACTGACGATGGTTGGAGACCCCACTGTTCTCGATGGACATTGTGAGAGTTTTAGCTAATTGTGACCATTTTCACCAGTGCCTCGTCGTTTGGATCATGAGACCTTCCCTCCACCATCTGGAAAATTTACCTATGTTGTTTTTAATTTGGGCCTTGTTTTAGTTTAAGGTCCAAAGGGAGGCCACCTGTGTGCAGCCTTTCCCCTCATTCCTTCCTGTCCTTAGCCCTTTCAGAATGTAATGAGCGTGCCTATGTATTGCTTTTTCTTCATCAGGAAAGTCCTTTTTCAAAGTTTTTAGAGAATCTATGGGGGAAATCATGTTGGGCACTGTAGGGATGTACACATATAAAAGAGGCCATTTTTTGCTCTCACCATGCTCATAATGCCATTGTGGTACATCAACTTGGCAGGCATCAAGAGAATCATCAGAAACAGAGAAGTCTTTCTCCATGTATAGAGAAGCTCTGAGGAAACATGCAGTCTCTTTCTCTCCCTTGCCCCCTTCTTTCCCTCTCTGATCTGGAGTGGGGACACACTGACCTGGTGATCTTCATGCCTATTCTTTGTCATTCAGGGCACTCAACACAAGCCAGCTGAAGGCCTGGAACATTGAGATGCTACCAGGTTACCGGGACCCCTACTCCTCCAGGCCTTTAACCAGGGGTGAAATTGGTTGCTTCCTTAGTCACTTCTCTGTCTGGAAAGAGGTAAATATTCTTTAGAGGAACACTTTGGTAATGAGGGCAAGGGAAACTAGAACTTCCCAGGTGAATTTGGGTCAGATGCAAGAGGAGCCCATGATTGTCCCGGAAGTATGCTAGAAAATTGTTCTTGCTTTGTGCATCCCGTCAGCCCAAGGCCAGCAGCAAAGAGACTAGGATGGTGGCCTCAGTGCCACGTGGGACAATGGTCAGGTGATGGTTTTCACAGTGTAGGAACATTGTTTTCCTGAGTTCTCCTTCCTCGCAAACAGGAATGTTTTGTGTATGTCTGTCATGTTATCATTTATCAAATGAATTCATGCAAGAATCACACAGCAGGCATGTGAGGCAGGGTTGGGCAGGATGGAGCCTTCTCACAGCAGGCATGAAGTATTAACTGTTTTCAAGTGAGAAGAGGCAGAGCTGTAACTGGGTCCCGTGTCTTATACATCAAGATACTACTGGAGGTGGCACTGGATCTCAGAGTACATGAGTAAGGGTCACTTCCCACAAGAAGGGAGAAGAACATAAAGAAAACAAAAAACTAAATAAGGACCTCTGGGTGCCTCTTCTCCTTTAATGATCCAGTTTTGACTTGCCTCTTCTTTTTCTATGCTTTAAATAAAATGTTATAGAAATAAGTAGAAGTACATAGATCATAAGATACAGTCAACAAAATGGCACACATAGAATGAGACACCCATGTCAATCAATACTGAGATCAAGAAACAGTCTTCTGGTCACCATTTCCCAAGGGTAATCTCCATCTTGACATGTGACAGTGTGATATGACCTGCCTTTGAACAACGCAATGCATATGACCTCTCGGTACTGGGTTTGAGAGATCTCAGCCTGCAAGCTTGCTAGCACTGTACCATTAAGGTATCTGTAGATCACATGGTTTCATTGCTGTGAACATGGCACAATCATCTATATAACTGACCATCACCGGTCATGTTCTTGGATCTAAGCTTTTAAAAATAAAAATGAGTATCAAAGTTTTCACCGTGTCCCCCACGGATGGCCTTTACAGGTTATTGACCGAGAGCTGGAGAAGACTCTCGTCATTGAGGATGATGTGCGCTTTGAGCATCAGTTTAAGAGGAAGCTGATGAAGCTGATGGAGGACATTGACAAGGCTCAGCTGGACTGGGAACTGATGTGAGTCACAAAGATGGATAGCTCTAAAGGGCAGTCTTCTCCAAGGTACAGAAAGCCACCTCCCCAGCTGGTAGGAGACTCAATCAAGCTTCCTTCCATTTACCTGATTTTTACACCACAGACATCCCCAGAAATAAGAAGTAGGGAAAGGTTGGGTTTCTGCCTCTGTCTACAAGGTGAGAAACTATGGGAAGTTTTGTTTTGTTTTGTTTTGTTTGTGTTTTGTGTGTGTGTGTGTGTGTGTGTGTGTGTGTGTGTGTGTGTTTGGTTGGTTTTTTGTTTATGGGATTGGAGTCACCCACCTGATCAGTGGCCTCTTGACAGAGGTGAGGAAACACCCTGAGGACCACTGGGGAGAAGGGTAGAAATTTCATCTGCAAAGTAAAGTGACTGTGTGTGAAGAGGGGGTAGCATGCATTCGTTTAAGAGCTAATGCGAGCCACACGATGGTGGTGCACGCCTTTAATCCCAGCACTTGGGAGGCAGAGGCAGGTGGATTTCTGAGTTCGAGGCCAGTCTGGTCTACAAAGTGAGTTCCAGGACAGCCAGAGCTATACAGAGAAACCCTGTCTCGAAAAAAAAAAAAACAAAAAACAAAAAAAGAGCTAATGTGTACTTGAACATCAGCTCCCAGGACGAGGGTTACCTCTGCAGTCCCTGATGGGGTAAGATGTGGAAGGATCTGAAGCTAGCTCCTCCACTGGGATGGGGTTGTCTAACCAGGGAAAGCACTGACTGCTTGTGGTGGGATGTGGGGCAATGGGCCAAATGTAGACAGCCTGGTTTCCAGTTGAGGCTAGATCTTGAACCTCTAGACCCAGTGGTAATTCATTTACATAGGATGGAAGGAGTTCTCTCATGTCTCCTGGACCCTGGCTCCTGTCAGAGTTACCGCCCCCCCCCCAACCCCACAGGAGAGGCGTGGGTATCAGCCACTTAGGAATATCACCAAGCCTTCTCACATGCAAATAAGGTTCCCCCAAACTCTCAGTCCAAGCCAATGAGAGATGCCTGCTGTCAAACCCTGAATCACCCCCAGAACTGTATATAAAGCCATGCAGGGAATTAAAGGTATGCGAGAACTATTCCTTTGTCTGAGCCTTTTGTTCCAAGAGCTGTATGTAACACTTGGAAGAGATCTTCTCTCCCGAAGAGGCACCCAAGGTCCCACCGCACTCCTCACTGGATTGTCTGCTTTTCACCTGCCAAGCCTGACCCTACTCAGTTCAGAGAGGCTTGGAGTGACCTGGAAGGTGTGGCAGAGACTTCATCTCCCTGCCTGCACTCACTTCCCTTTCCTGGAGCCTTCCCACCCAGCCTGGACAAAGATCTCCGTGGAAAACCTCTGGTACCAGGCCCACAGTGGGAAGCCAGGTTCTCTCAGGGAGTGTGGGCTCAGAGCTGGTTTCTTGCCTCTGAGTTAGCATCTTTTTGTTTTCCTTCCTCCCTTCTTCCCTTTCTCTCCCCTTCTCTCCTTTTCTTCCTCTTTTCTTTGTGAAATAAGCAACACTTTCTGTTTCCTCCAACGAGGCAGAAATGTCCCAAGTTTTCCAACTGTGTATCCAAGGTAACCTTGTCAAATTACAGCCTGCTCATTTGGAACAGCCCAACTTTCCCTGTCCTTCCATCCTCAACGGGGAAGATAAATTTGGACCCTGATGGAACTCCTCTTTTGAACTTAAGAAAATAATAATAATAATAATAATAACAGCAATGATCCAACTAACTAGGAAATAAACCTCAAAAATCATACTATGTAATAAAAAAGATGCTTCCCCTGTCAGAGTTGAGTCACATGATCCGTCTTCTGAACAGTGTCTGTTAGGATCACAGTTCTAGCCACCAGAAGTCACCGTTCTTCAGCCCTTCTGCATCTGTGGCTGTGTGTGTGTGTGTGTGTGTGTGTGTGTGTTTAGGTCATAGAATGTTACAGGTACATACATGATTTCAGGGCTGACCACCTGGTATTGAATATCTAATTTGAGGGTGTTATGGTTTGTATATGCTTGGCCCAGGAAGTAGTACTATTAGAAGGTGTGGCCTTGTTGGAGTAGGTATGTCAATGTGGGTGTAGGCTTTAATACCCTAGTCCTAGCTGCTTGGGAGTGAGTATTCTGCTAACAGCCTTCAGATGAAGATGTAGAACTCTCATCTCCTCCTGTACCATGCCTGTCTGGATGCTGCCATGCTCCCACCTTGACAATTATGAACCTGTAAGCCAGCCCCAATTAAATGTTGTCATCTATAAGAGTTGTCTTGGTCATGGTGTCTGTTCACAGCAGTAAAACCCTAACTAAGACAGGGCGTTCTTCCCAGGGTTGGGGAGCCTCCTGCTCTCAGTATTCCTTAGTTTCCTGTCATTCTTTATCTAGGGCTGAAACCCCCGCGAGATTTTCCCCCCGTCTTTGTGTATTGGTGTTGTACTTATTCAGGTCTTGTTTAAGCAACCATGTTGTTGAGATTTTATGTACCTTCCCTTACGCTCCTAGGAGATGCAACCTCATAGCAGATACCTCAGACCTCATACCTCAGACTCTTACAGTCTCTCCAACCTTTCTCCTTGATGTCTCCTCAGCTTTACATGTAGGAATTGTATTAGAGATGGGTTAGTCAGGGCTGGGCACCACCTGTGTTGGGATTTAAATTAGTAAGATTATAAAGTCAATTCCTCAGCCCTTGTAACCACATTTCAGGCACTCATTAGAAGTTTCTTCTCTACTGCACTTGAGAAAGTCGGACTCTGAGGACATCTTCTTGAGGTTCCTAGAAGAGCTAAAAGCAGAATATGTTTGTTTGTTTGTTTGTTTGTTTTTTATTGTGGCAAAGATTTTTTTTACTATTTTTTTATTAGATATTTTCTTTATTTACATTTCAAATGCTATCCTGAAAATTCCCTATACCCTCCCCTGCTCCCCTACCCACCCACTCCCAATTCTTGGCCCTGGCGCTCCCCTGTACTGAGGCATATAAAGTTTGCAAGACCTAGGGGCCTCTCTTCCCAATGATGACCTTATTCCTCAGACCTCCGTGTCTTCTTCAGAGCATGAGCAGAGTGTATAGGGGAAAGACTTTCAAAGTTGTCATTCAGACTCCCCAGAAGGAACCCGTTAGGGCTCCTCTTGTGTCTCTAGGTCCTCTACGGAATATCCTTTCTCACCCACAGCCTTTTCTATGCTGTTTAGCGCCCACACATGGAAAGTGGTACAGAAAGCATCTGAGGCAGAAGCTCTGGGGACATGAAGACATGAAGACAACAAACTCAAGATTCTCACATCTGGCTTCTTTTGTTCCTTTCCAACCTCTGTAAACACAGCTGGAAATATCATCCCAGGGAAATCATCCAAGCAACTTTTTCATCTCTTTGCATCTTCCCTTTCTGGCTTAAAGACAGACCACCAGGCCTGAATAGTTGGGGTGCCGATAAATGGAGTTGGAAAATTGACTTTATGAGGACCAATAGCGATTATGGATACTGCTAGAATGATCTCTGCGGTGGTATTCATTAGGAAGAGACAGGAGAGTCCAGGCTTTAAAACATCTTTTAAAACTAAATATGTGTTCTGTTCTTATAATATTCAATATTCTAATATTCAACTTGGAACTTTTCTCTTCTTCCCATCTCCTTACAGTTACATCGGTCGAAAAAGAATGCAAGTCAAAGAGCCAGAGAAGGCGGTGCCCAATGTTGTAAATCTCGTTGAAGCTGATTATTCCTACTGGACCCTGGGCTACGCCATCTCCCTGGAAGGAGCACAGAAGCTTGTTGGAGCCGATCCTTTTGGGAAGATGTTGCCAGTGGATGAGTTTCTGCCAATCATGTACAACAAGCATCCTGTGTAAGTCTCTTGCCATGGCCACCTGTCCCTTGGTCACATACTGTTCATAAATTAAGTCTCCTGGGTGGAACTTGGTGTTTTTATAGTTGTATGGCTTTCCTAAAGAATCCTTTTATTATTATAACCTGGAAAAGTTGAGTAGACCTTTGAATGGACAGAAATGGTGAGACAGAGGAGGTAACTGTCTTGTCTAATATCCTCTTCATTACTCAGTATGCAGGATAATGGTCTGCTCAGGATCTACTTGTCTATGTTCTGACTTTGCAACTTCATGTACCTGAAGCTAAAGGTCATCTTTCTTAAGCCACCCTAGATTTATTCTAGGTTCATTCTGCTCACCCCATGTGTGCAGCACTGGGTAGTAGTGTACACATCCTCTTAGTGTTCAAACTCTGGGTGATAACACGGATCCATGAACAGATCATCATGATGTGTTGTGATGCTCATAGTGGCAAGAAATTCAGGGGAAGGGGAGATGGCATCTGAGCCAGATATCAAAGGGAAGAGGAATACAGTGCTCAAATGCCCAAGGCCCTGCTGACTGACCTGACACTTATCAACAGGTCTAGTAAATGGCAGTTACCTGTTAGTCCTCACAGTAGGCTATACATTCTTAGAGGCAGAAATAACCACACATCTCTGGGCCCTGAGAGTATTTGTAATAGCTGCTGAAGCAGTGTGTCCTAAAATCATGAGTGGAACAGGAGGCCAGGTTCTGACCTTGACCCCTTCTCTCAGTTGCTAAGTGATCTCCAACTCTGTCCTTCCTTTTAGCTGTTGAGGTTCCCATGATACAGCTTGATCATTTTATCTTGTCACCAGTAAAGATGGAGCTCTCTGCCATCTTTTACGCAATATGCTTTACCTCCGTATCCTGACAGAAACATAGAGTCAGGTCACTATCTCCTGAAACAGAAAGGAAAATAGTCCTTAATTCTCCCATGGACAAGGATACTGTATAGGTATTCTTCACATAACTTTCAAGGAACCCTTGGAGGAAGCAAAGCTGTCCCTCTAGTTTCACAACTGCACAGAGCCCGGGCAGCAAGCAAGAACTGGGGTGCGATGACCAGCTAGCATGACTCTAAACCTTCTCCATACCCCTTACCCCGTTGTTGCTCTCCAGGTCTCAGATGTCTTCATTTCTTTATCAGTGGAAACAGAACACTGATTGAGAATTGATCATGTTTATTTATCGCTGTGAGTCCAGTAGAGTCGATGTTTTACCTTTCAAAGTATGACTTGAAGCTCTTTCACTAAATTGTTCTAGCCAACTACAACAGGTTGGGCTTGGCCCTTTTGCTTGTCTCTACAGACCTTCTCAACACTTTAAAGAAATCCTTTCTGTGTTTGTAGTCTAAGGTTCTCCACCATCGATACAACTTGACAAAAGCAAGAAATGAACCCAGGCAGTTTCAGAGATGACAAGCAGGGCTCTCTGCCTTCCCCATTCCCTGAGACTTCTTTCTTTCCCTCATGTGGGTGTGCACCTCTTGTTTACAGGGCCGAGTACAAGGCGTATTACGAGTCCAGGGACTTGAAAGCCTTCTCCGCAGAGCCTCTGCTCATCTACCCCACGCACTACACAGGCCAGCCAGGCTATCTGAGTGACACAGAAACGTCAACCATCTGGGACAATGAGACAGTGGCTACTGACTGGGACAGGACACACTCCTGGAAATCTCGGAAGCAAGGACACATCCGCAGCAACACCAAGAACACAGAAGCACTCCCACCACCGACCTCTCTGGACACTGTGCCTTCAAGAGACGAACTCTGAAAGCTTCCTGGGTGTGTGGTCTGCAAGGTTCATCACTGTCGGGATTTTCTAAAGGGCTACTCATCTGTTTGCTCCAGTTTGGGGTTTTGCTTTGTTTTGTTTTGTTTTGTTTTATAGTGATGGCAGTCATCTAATCAAGTGGTTTGATGTTATTCACCAAAATTATATAATTTGAACAGTGAAGAACAGAGAAATTAAAAACCAAATCCCCTAGGAAGCCATTACTGGAATGGCTAAGTTAAACTTCAGCCCAAATGCCCAGTTCTGCTCACTAGCCATAGAATGCGGTTAGCCACACTGGTGTGTCTACATGGCTCATATTCTCATCCAAGAAATGGCACCCCAAGCTGTCACATCAGTAAGTGGGCAGTCAACTCAGGCAAGCCAGTGGACCTTGTTTACTAATCTAAGTAGTCCATTTTATGTGGCAGATGTGGCCCTGAAATCATCAAGCCATCTAGACTACATTTATTCATCTATTTGATGTGACCTTGAAAACTGTACTATGTAACAAGTGTCTGGGAATGGGGAAATCAAACCATTAATTGGGCTTTTATTCAAAGGAGCTCTGTCATGAGTTTGTTGCAAAGCGGATGTTTTCTTCTTGGCTTTATTATCCCATGGAGTGAGAGCTGGAGAGATGGCTAAGTGGTTATTATCCAATGGAGTACGTAACTGGCTTGGGCTGCAACATAGCTCTTGACCATCATGGCAGCTAGAGCGTTCATCAAATTGTCTAGGTGCCATGTGGCTATAATATTTAGATATTTATGGGGGAAAGATCTCAACGGTTGGCATTTGTATTGTGGCTTAAGTCCAATATGTCTATTTATATAAAACTGTAATATATACAGGTTGTGAGGGATGGGGTGACCCAGAACCTCACACCTTATATGCCACCCCTTCGCCTGGGGAGGAACTGCAGGTATGAGTTTAATAAGTCACTGTTGATGAGTTTAATAAGTCACTGCTGAGAGGCAGAATACATTTCAGCCTCACAAATCTCCTTGTTTTGGATTTTCATTATATTCTGAATTATTTATTTTACCAATGTGGAAAAACCATCATCTGTAGGGTGAGGCAGGGGAACAGATGTCTCAGACTCTCACTGCACACTGGGCAATATCAGTACAGACACGTGAGTCTGAGCATCTGAACTGCCTGAATTTCCCAGCTTGGCTTTAGCACGGAAGACCGCTGGTGAGAAGCTAACCAGTTAGGAATAACTTATTCTCCAGTGGATATATAAGACACTGGTCTAGACAATAGGTTTAAGTCAACAATCCACAGCTCTCAGAGCCAAAAATCCTAGATAGACACTTTTCTCAAAAAAAAAAAAAAAAAAAGTCCCCTAAAACTCCCTAATTCTTCATAGACTAATTTTATGTCAGTTGCAATGCTGGACTGTGTCACACAGTGTTGGGATTCCCAGTCAGCTGTCGACCGTGTCTTGTGGTGTGTCACCTCAGCCGCCCTTCCTTCCTGGTTGTAGTTCAGGCTTCTTGACTGAAGCTGAGAAACCAGGCTTATCCAACCCCAGCTTGCCTCTTCTCATCTAGAGAAAAAGAGAAGAACATTGGGGAGCTCACGGGGAACCCTAAGTGATTCCTAAGGTCTCCTTGGGTGTTCGGTATTTTGTTTGTAATTTGAATGTGTGCAGGAATGCCTGGCTTTAACTGTGTATTTTATAGGGGTGGGGGGTGGCTGGGGCACTGGGAGTGAAGGGAGACTGAGTTAATTTTTGTGTTGTTGTTGTCATTGCTGTTGCTGTCTTAATGGGGAACTTTCTCCTGTTTGTCCTGTCAGCTGGTCTGACAGAGTTAAGAATTTTCATTCTTAAAAGACATTGGATTTCAAAATTTGAATTTTAGATTAGGACCTTTTCTAACTGTGAATAAAGTTCTGGTTCTGTTAGTATAGTGTTTCTGCCTGCTCAGATTTGAGTCCCTTGTAATGTTCTCGTGAATGATTATAAACTGCAGATCTAGCACTTTAAAAAGCCATCTTTTTAACAATCCAGATAGCTTTGTCAAGCCTCCCTTCTGCTCTTCAACTTAGATACCTGGCCACTGTGGTGAGTGACACTTGAGGCCTTCGGTACAGAGCTTTGTCTCTGGCCCTGGAGCCTGCTGTTGGTGCCTGAGAGGCAGAAGCCCATGTGGATTCCTCTCAGGATCCAAACTGGGATCTCCTGAGGGACAAGCCTGACCTTGTTAGTGTAAGCGCTGCCCTGTTGGCTGCCCCCTCCAGTCTGCAGAAGACTCAGCCTTGGCATCCTTTGGGCACTTGAAGGAGCGGGCATCCACATACCCTGGTCTGTCTTTCTGTGCTGTTTCAGGGTAGAGAAGTGACCAGCTGCCTTCTGGAACTCTCCATTAAAAATAAAAACAAGCCGGGCATGGTGGCGCACACCTTTAATCCCAGCACTCTGGAGGCAGAGGCAGGTGGATTTCTGAGTTCAAGGCCAGCCTGGTCTACAAAGTGAGCTCCAGGACAGCCAGGGCTATACAGAGAAACCCTGTCTCAAAAAACCAAAAAACAAAACAACAACAACAAAAAAACCCCAAACAAACAGATTTTCTAAATTCCTAAATTATGCTTGCTGCTTAGCTCTTCAAACCTTTGCCAATGACCAACACTACCAGGACTTCTATGTCTGCATCAGTGTTGAAAACCAGAGAGCATCAGGAACTGTCATGGCATTCCAAGGCAAATGAGACAGGGCAGCTACTGCCCTGGCCATGTTGTGGGAGCTACTGTGTGCAGATGAGTAGCATTCTGTAAGCTGGCAGGAATTATACCATACGTTCAAGGCAGAAGAGTCCCCCTAGAGGAAATTGAGTGTATGGCATATGTTCAAGGCAGAAGTGTCCCCCTAGAGGAAATTGAGTGTATGACATATGTTCAAGGCAGAAGTGTCCCCCTAGAGGAAATTGAGTGTATGGCATTTGTTCAAGGCAGAAGTGTCCCCCTAGAGGAAATTGACGGAGCCCACTATTGTGCTAACACGTGGTCTATCCAACCATTCAAAGATAAAATGGTAGGGAAAGTGACTCTAGTATTTCAAATACTCCCAACTCCCCCCAACTCTCCAGAACCATGTGTGAGCATAGCCTGGTTTCAGGCCCTGTTTGGGGAAAGGAAACACTCAGGAGTTAAGGGCAGGTCCACCCCTTTGTGGGAATCCAGTCAATTTAGGAACCACACAGGCGGGTAGCTGTATTTTAGAGACTAAAAGGGAAAAAAGTGGGTTTTAGCGTCCTAGAGGATTAGAGCTGCTTTTTCAGCACAGTGGAAGGAGGGCCTGTGAAAGACCATCCAGAGTTAATGGGAGGATGGGCGGGAGTGTCGGGCCCAGTGATGGAACTGGGCAGAGGTACTGCCGACTAGCTGACCTGCTTACATCTGATCATGAAGGTAGAGGCTGCTGGGTGGGGAGAAGTCTGGGATTCTAGGTTTGCTTCCTTTCTGGACAGACAGTGGAGAAGCTTCTGGGATAACGTTGGTGCCTGAAGCCAGAAAGGTTCCCACTCAGGCACAAACCCGTTGATCTTACTGTTTCTCATTTACGGTTGGAGCAAATGAGTAAGGATTATATCCCAGGAGACTTTCCACAGTGTATACCTTCACATCCTCCAGCAAATAAAGCAGTAGGAATAAGCAAGGGTCATCTCCTCATCAAGGATTGCTGCAGGGGAGGCCTTCATCGTAAAGAGCCATGCCCAAATCTCCAAGAGAGGGCATTTTCTCTTCCAAGTCCTCCATATTCTCTTGACACCCACACTGAATCAGACTCTGAGCCACTCACTCTGAGTTCAGCCCATCCAGGACTCCATGTTTTCTCTTCCTGTGGACCAGGACCCCAGTTCCTGACTCCTAGCGGTATGCAGATGCCACCTGGTACATAGGAGACTGGGAACCACAACATTCATCCCAGACTCTGCTGTTTCTCCTTCTGGGAAACCATGGGCTGTGGACCACCATCCTGTCTTTGTTCTGCCTCCTCTGAGTAGCAGACATGCCAGCTGTGCCCACGCACCCCAGCAGGGGACAGGACACAATAAGGACACCTCAGCACCACAGTGTGTTTGAGATACTCTTTCCAACCAAGGAGGGGAAGGGAATGATCCACAAGTGATCGATTGCCTTGACTGATATCAGTTCACTGTGGAGTTAATAACAAAATAAAGCTGAAATGAGGCAGGTATCTGAGAAGATGGGATGAAATGACTTATACCTGAGGACAGGCAGCCCTGGAGGTTGTCGGTATGGCAATGCAGGGTTTCATAGGGCTCTTTTCTCCAGAGACAACCTGCTGCCTCAGAGACATTCTCCAAAGTGTGGCTGAGAGATGAAGCTAGAAGGTGAGAGGACTCGTGGGGTCCCCTGCGAACCTCAGATGACAGATCCCTCAGCACAGGGCAGCTGAGGCAAGGAAGAAAAGCCTAGGGTTTTCTGTTTGCCTGCTTGGAAAACGGTGGTGGCTTTAGTACATCATGCTACCAAAGACTGCACAGAAAATGGCACCTCCTCTCATGACAAGGACAGGAAAAGATGAACTTGCTTTAGCATTTAGGAAGAAATGTTGACGGAAGTGTCAGACACTGGGTGGGATCTAAGGGTCAATGGTGAGCTGTGCCATTCAAATTTGGGGAGACAGGAGGCTGCCTTCCTCTTTGCCCTATGAATTTACTGAAAATTCTCTCTCCTGCCCTCTCGTGGTCTTCCCCCCACCCCGTGTGTGTGTGTGTGTGTGTGTGTGTGTGTGTGTGTGTGTATCTTTGTCCATGTGTGTGTTTGCTTTCTTTCTCCCACTGCACATGTTCATAATTAAAATGGTCTCACGTGGGCTGCCTCCACCACACCAACGGCGCTGCTCCTGCTCAACTCCCGCCCCCCAGCCATCCTTCCCCTGACCTGAGAAGGGCAGGAAGGTGGAATGAAGAATCATCTAAGAATTAATTCTCTTGACTTTTGAATAAACTAATTTGTTCTTAGACCCGCCCTTGTTTCTTCAGCTTAGTTTCTCCTGAAATGGGTGTACAAGTCAAAGCCCATGTGGGAGCACTTCCAAGGTCTGAAGGGCATCTGCCTAGAAGCCCCTGGGGACCTTAAGATCGCTCCTCTGCATGGTCCCCAGCCCAGTGCTGTCCAGAATCTCAATCCTGGAGGAAAGACGTCTTTCAGGATGCAGTAGACAGCTTTCTGTTTCTTATAAGTTGTCAGTGAAGCTGGGTGTGGCGGCGCATGCCTTTAATCCCAGCACTCAGGAGGCAGAGGCAGGCGGATTTCTGAGTTCGAGGCTGGCCTGGTCTACAAAGTGAGTTCCAGGATAGCCAGGGCTCCACAGAGAAACCCTGTCTCCAAAAAACAAAAACAAAACAAAACAAACAACAAAAAAGTTGTCAGCGAAGATGGGGAACCAGACGTGCGAAACAGGCATGCGTGCAGGCCGCAGCTGACACGCCAGAGTGCTGGTGGTGTGAGCAACAAGGTTTGAACTGCTATTCTAAACCAGCATAGTAGTGTGAAGACTTGAAGAGGATTGTATGATTGTTCGACCTGGCCCTGCAGGAGGAAACCAAGCAAATTTGAGGGGAGGGACTACCCATGAGTGAAGAGGAAAGTGGGAGCCCGCAGAGCAAAGTCCTCATGCCCAGAGGACTCTCTGGGGCAGAAGGACAGGACAAGAGGAGAAAAGAGAGTGGCAGGCCGCTTGGAGGTAGTGATTTTGGTGCAGAGGCTGGACAGGAAAGCAAGCATGAGGAAACCAGTGGCCAAAGGCAGGGTTAATGGAAATGGTACCAGCCTAGTCCTTAAAGTGACCACTTTATCCTTAATCCTACCACAGGCTGAGGTGGGCCTAGGCCTGCGATAAAATGGTGGGACAGGAGTAACCTGCTGCAGGAAAGAGACAGAGATTATTCTCACAGAAGAGGATCCAGGAATGAGCAAGGTTCTCCCTACAGGTCTGCAGATGCAGAGGGCATCCAGGAAGGTGGGAGCCCTCAGAAGGACACTCCAGCATAGGCCTCAACTCACCTGTCAAAGGCCCTCACTGACCAGGGAGGCTGTGCAGAGCCCACATGCCTGTCTTCATGAGTTTCTCTGGGTCACAGCCAAGAAACTAGCTGCCGGAGCCCCAGGCATGCTCCAACTCCGTGAGTCAGACGGTAGCAGCAGGCTAAGATTTTCCCAGGGTGCTGTTCCACGCATGGAAGCTTTACCCCCGTGATTTTCCCATCTGGAGTGGGGGCTGCTCCTCCAGCCAAGAATGTTGGGGTTCCCTTGCCCTAGGCCTGAAGGAAGACAGCAGCCAGCTGAGACTGCACTCAAATGAAGAGCTTTTTGTGCACACTCTCACTCTGAATAAACCTCAAGGGACAGGAGTGCCTGTCAGTTACCGATTCTCAGCTAAGGCAATGCTAAGTAATAGAACTTGCCTAAGGTGGTAAGTGGCCAGGGAGCCTGTCTTCCCAGCAGTCAGCTCTGCACTCCCCCCTCCACCCCCTCACACAACACAAACTGCAAACTACAGCCCCAACAAAATGTCTAATAGCTCTAGCTCTCTCTCCCTCTCTCTGATATATCTGATATACTAATTATTCAAAAAGTTATCAAATGTACATACCATAGTGTACATTCTCAGATAAGATTCTGTTGAAGGCTTGGCTGTTTGCGGTCATATAAATGAGGATCATGGATGTCTGAGAGAAAACTATCATTTAGAAGATTGCTTCCATTTCGAATCAAGCACCTTGATTTTTCAGAAGAAGCCATGGAAGCAGTTCAGAAATCACTTCAACCATCTCTTGTGTGAGACGATGTCCTAGCACTCATTTGTAAGCTTGGGTACAAGCCTGGACCTATGATGCAGCATAGGTTCTAATCATTAGTAATGGAGGGGCATGATGCTTCCTCGTGGGAAGTCACTGAGCACAGAGGACAAGATTCTGGGTCTAGGACTGGCTCTCCCAGATAGGCCAGCCTTGGCTTCACAGTGAGTTCCTTCATGTTGATACCCCTCCCAAAGGGGCTAAGGAAGCGGGAGAAGGAAAAGAAGAGTGGGTGTGACTTAAGTTAGACTCCTCAAACTGCTAAGTAAAACAGAATACTTCCACACAGGGTCCAGATTTTTTAATAGGGATACTGGGGGCCCATACTCAATAGTAACTGGTGAACTATGATCTAAAATACTGGCTCCTGTTGAATTTTTCTGCATCTTAGACAAATTTAAATCAGTCTAATATTTTCTCCTCCTTTTAACATCTCTTGTCTTTAGCTTCTCCTTTGCTGTATGCAACCCCTTCTGAGGTCCTCACCATCTATTCTAAACACTGTCTTTGGGGGACATGGGACATTCAGGCATTTGTGTCTTGCCTTCCCTGCACAGAGACTATATGCCCAAGCTACATAGTGACAGGACCACGAAGCGCCACATGTTACTTTGGTCTACACCAGTCAGGACAGTTAAGACTAAAAGCCTTTGTCACTGTGACTTGAAAGGGAAAAAAATCAAGCAGATGGAACTGTAAGGCAGGACATAGCTGGGTCCCGGGTCACTGGTTACAGAACCTGCCTGGCTTCCACTGTGCTCCCTTAGCTGTAGAAGGAAATCTGTGGTTCAAGGTACTGGGATGTTTTGGTTACTCCAATCTGGTCTGGGATAGCCTAATAAACACTTGCAGTTGCATTTCAATTTTAGACATTTCCAGGGGAACCATCGATGAGAAAAGCCGTGTAAGTAACTTCTTAGAATAGAGGCGTGGGTAGCTGAAGAGAATCAGGAAAGCCCTCGGTGCTACGGAGGTCAGAGCACTGTACAGCATAGCAGCCCCCTGTGGTCTTACACTGTGTGAACCTGAAAATGGTTCAGAGAGGGTAATCTGAAGATAGGACTTCAGGCAAAAAGGCTCCAAGATCACTTTCTACATATATATAGGGAGAGGGGCTCATTTTCTAGGATGGTTTTGAAAATTAGTCACGTAGTCTCTCAGAGGTTAGGCCACAGGATCAATTCCCTTTCAAAACACCCACTTGAGTCATTTTTAGGAACCTGCTGGAAAGTAAGTATGGGTAACCAGATGAAAATTACGCAGCTGTGTGCTGTGTGAGGTCAGCTGGGAGGGATGGTTTCTGAGAACTTCCAGAGAGGTTTTCCCTGCCCAGGGAGCATGGCATCTGTCTAGACGGTGCCTCACTGCGCTTGGAAGAGGATCTCAAGGAGTCTCGCCCCAGGTTCACACAGATGGCAGCCCCACTGCACGGCTCCTAGGAAAGGCATCTGAGCAGGGCACGCATCACTGGTCTGTTCCGAGGATGTGCCTCTTCCCTCTGAGCTCACCATCCTTGCCAGGGGGCACGGCCCTCTGCCACTCGCAATCCCTCTGCTCTGGCCAGCTGATTCAGAGAAGGCCTCTGAATGCTGGCAAACCTGGAGCCCGGAGCCCACCCGATTAACACTCTAAATACAAGTCCTTTGGGTCTGGCAGCACATGCCAACCAAGTCCCAAACCAGTTTATTAGTTTAACCAAAAGGTAAACAGATGCTGGAGATGCGGAAAGACAAGCGTGCGAGCAGCTGGAAACAAAGTCCAGCTGTTTACCTGGAAGCAAAATTAAAACAACTGAAGTGGCATTAAATAAATGAGGCCATGTTTTACCCACTTGGGATTTCCATTGTCTTTTTTTTAAAAAGGTAAATATATATATATATATATATTTTTTTTACATTGCAGCATATAAATCTAGGCTCTACATAAACAGTATAATTACACAGGGTGAGCACATGGTCATAACACGTATGTCTTGTGAGCCACACCCTACACCAGGCCAATAGCTCTGCATTGACTTTTTGACCTTGACACTGAGAAAGCCAGGCTGAGGCTAGGTTTGCCTCAGTCTTCGTGGTGGCTGTAATCCTTGCCATCTCCCCACCATGCACAGAAGCACTAACCACAAAAAGGCTCCCAAACAAAAGAAGTGCCTTCTGATGACTAGTTGGAAGCTAACTGGTCTCCACGTTCCAGTCCAATCTCCTAGAAACAGCAGGGTGCGTCTGGTGTCGGAATGTACAAGACAAGAGAATCTGACGACTTCCTGGCTCTCTCTGGTCCACTGCCACAAATCTCTGAGCTTTTCCCGGTGTTTCTTGCTGAGTTCATATGGCTATTTACAGAACACAAACCCTACATAACCTTCGAGAGCTATAGTATAGGGTTAGGAAAAAAAAATCCCTGTTACAATCTGGACATCATATTCTGGGTTCATTCTCTTTATTTTTGGAATAAAAACTGGTATTTGGAGAAAAAAATTAAAAAGGGACAATAATTTGAAAGTGCTTCTTATACACGTCAGCTCCTTCACGTATGGCTTTTCCATTCAGATCCCAGCATAGCTCAGATCGGAAGCATGAGGATGATGCTGTTATTACTACAGACAAAACCCATCACTTACCAGTGCCACCAGGAGAGGAAGTGTGAGGTGAGAAAGAAGAGCGATACTCTCCCATCTACAAGGGCGCACCTCTGTGAGAAAGGGCAGAGACAGCAGCCACAGTCCCCTTTCTCTCCCTGTGACCTGAACACAGGGATGCTACGAAAGTAAAGAAGGAAACGAGCTGCTGTTAGTCAGCGGGGGACATTTTCTGAGGGGTTGACAGGGGGGTCGCTGCTCAGAAATCTTTCACAGGCTTGAAATGATTGCATGGAGTTGATTGCAGCAGAAATGTCTACACCTGAGGAAGAACTGTTCATAAGAGGCCCACGGCTCCAGATGGCAAACGACCGGATGTACACTGTTACATGCAAGGGGCAATCGGAGGGTGGTGGAGTGGTCCAAGACAGAGGAGAGTCCAGAGGAGCTGCTGTGCTTCTGCGCTTTCTTCTCTGGCTGAAAAGTTATAGAAGACCGAGGCTACTTGTGTGGTAATGATTGTGGTGTAATCCTTAGGAGAGAATGCAGAAACACAACAGGGTTTCTAGGAATTGAAACAAGCTTGTGTTGACCCCAGGGGCACTGTGATGGGGACCAGCAAGGCACACAGGCCAGCAGACTCCAGCAGAGGGCAGAGACCATTGACCCATCCAAACCTTTCCATGGTGGCCTTTCATGCAGCCTATGGCCACGCCAATCTCTGCTGTTTGGTCATCTGGTGGCACACGATTGAGAAAGGAATTCTCTCCCTTTACAAAAATAGAGCCTGGGCTTGTAATACTGGCATGAAGAACACTCCGCATTGGTAGGTCTAATTCTATTTACTTGGAAGTATGAGACCAAGTTCTTGGTCCCTTCTGTTTCCCTGTAAAAAGTGGCCTCAACTTCCCAGGCCATTGTGCAAATTGTTTTTTCCATAGTCCAGAATATCCTGTATAGTCCCTCTGGTATATCTACACATACACACACACACACACACACACACACACACACACACACATACACACACACACACACATATGATATGTGTGTGTATATATATATATATTTTAATATGGACTGTTTTGTATTCACTCTCAGGTCTAAGAGCATCAGTGAACCATTTATCCTTTAATGTCCAATTCACGTCCACTCTCCCCTGCACAGTGCTCTCTACACAGCTGAATTCTATAAATATCTGTCACTTTCACCAATGATGCTCAACACTGGGTGGTGGTTGGCGTCGCCATGGCTTTTGCACAGCCTCACTCTGCCTTGGGAAGTAGGAGTGTGCTGTCCCTTTCAGAGGGTGATCTTGCTGTGCCTGTTACTCCAGCAGCCCCGCTTAGCTGTCCTGGGCAAAGTCAGGCTGGTCCGACTGCGCAGCTTCACCTGCTCCTCCACTGAGTTCTTTTTGCGTAAAATGAAATCAAAGTTCACTTGGCTATTCATGGCATAAAAGACGTTTGCAGAGTCCGGGATCACCAGTTCTAGGAAAAAGAAGGAAACACAGCTGGTCAGTGTGTGAGGGGAAGCCCATCCATGACTGGCAGAAGCCAAGTCTGCCCAGACACAAGGCCTGGGCAAGTCTCTGTTTCTTGACTAAAACCTAGACCAAGCAGTGTGGATACGTCCTCATAACTGGTCCCCCAAAACTTAATCCCTATCTGAAACTGAGCACAAGGTGTCAGAATTCCTCCCATGAACTTAGTGTTCAAATACAGAATGTTAGAGCTTAAAGAAGGTACAGGGGTAGGGACACCAACGATGGGATGGTCCCAGGACCACAGAGCTGGAACGAGAACCCAGGCTTCCTGGCCCCTGCTAGCCCTGCACTCCCACAGCCCAAGGGTGTCCACGCACGGACAAGACCTACAGCAACTGTCAGATATCTTTACTTGGATTAAATTAAGGTACCTTTGACAAGATTCCAAAGCAAACCAGTCATTTATTCTTGTTGAGTCAACATTTTGTCCAGCGTTTGCCTTTCTACGCTAAACAACATCCACATAAGACAATGCATGCCACTGATTTTTAAGTCGTATTCAAATTCAGTGATGCCCACCTAAACACCCATAATTTATAAACAAGGGTTGTTACTGCCAGTGGAATACTAAATTGTGTCAATGCCAAGTTGTTTTACTCTGTTTTGAAAACCATAGAATAAAATGGACAGATGTGGACACTGGGCTTTGTGGAAGTGAGGTCAGAAAAGAAAATGGCAGGGGCTTCTGGTTGCAGATCTGCATGGGGTGAGCTTCTGGTGAATTCCTCACACCGGGGACCCCTCAGCTAGCCCAAGATGAACAGGTTCTCCAAGACAGGTACATGGTATACAAGTGTTCACAAGAGTCCTCTCACCCCTGCTCACCTATTTGGGGCCATGATAATGGCCCTCCAATCTATACAGCAGTTAACATTTCTGCAAAGCCCTTTCCGGTACATTATTTATGGTGACTTCATAATTGCTGAGACCAGAGAGAGCTTTTGTCTCCAGGGAGTTGGTTAAGGACAATGGTGGCAAGGCATTTGTGGAGATCTCAGCTGGGGACAGAGCTGAGCCCAGGGTTCCCTCTTTGAGTCACTAGATCTGCAGATCCACTGGCCTCCCTTTTCGCCACTCTGCAGCCACATGCTACAATTCAACAGACCACTTTGGGGATTTATCATGTTAACTGCAACAACTGCATTTAGGTATTACAAATGACAGTCAGGGGATGGCTACACCTGAAAAGGGCTTGCTTTATAGGCACAAGGACCTGAGTTTCATCCCCAGAACCTACACTTCAAAATAAAATAAGATAAAATAAAATAAAATAAAATAAAACAGCTAGATTTGGAGCTGGAGGACGGCTTAAAGGTTAAAGGCTGCTCGTTCAGAGTGCCTGGGTTCAACTCTTAGCACCAATAACTCATCTGTAACTCTAGTTCCAGAATTAAAAACCAAAAGAAAAATAAACAAATAACAACAACAAAACTCTGGAATTGTGGCATGAGTGCTTCCGGGTCAGACAGGATGGAGAATCACAATGTCAAGTAAAGGATGTGTGTGAGGACCTGCCCAGGCCCAACAGGTTCCATCTGCTTCCCACTCGTGACACACAGAGACTGCTCATGAAAATGTACTTCTTGTGGGGAACACACACAGTGGGCAAGAGGAATTCTACAGAAAAGCCCAGAAACAACAGCAAACAAGCGTTAGCGATGGGGTAGCAGCTTGAGACCCTTGATCTACAGTAAGGCCATATGTAGCTTGTCACCCTGGCACACCTAAAAATCACCACCAGGGGGCATGAGACCAGTGGGTAAGAGCACTTCACTTGCTGTTCGAGCAGGAGCCCCGAACCCCTTACCCCCTCCCCCCATGTCAGGAGTGCCTGGGCTTGCTGGCCAGCAGCCTTGCTTCAGGCTCAGAGAGAGCAGGACACATTTTGTATTGTTCTGGTCACATGCACACACACATCTGTACACTCATACAAGTATGTGCATGTGCCCCCACCATCACTAGGATCCAATGAAAAGAAAGACGTTACATGCCCTTTCTGCTGTCAACAACAGAGCCGAGTGTGCGTGCGGCTGGCACCTGCCGTTGTGGAGAGCACACCTACCTTTGTCCTCTGAGATGACCTGCACCAGCTCATACTCCTCAGCGGGGTCCGACTCTAGATTGTGCTTTGACATCGCTCTCTGGATCACAGCGGGGGTCTTATCCTGGCTTGTCAACTGCAAAGGCAACAGACACATCTGGACTGAGCTTAGCTCACATTTCCTGATCTCCTGACCTCTGACCTTTGCTGTCTTGATGGAGTAGGTGGCATACGAACAGGACAAGGAGCCAGGACTCCTGAGTGCTCATACTACTTCTGAATGAGTAGGTGAAGGATAGACGGTGGTGAGCATGTACTGCCTATCACCCCACCCTAGCTAAGCTCCCAAATAAAAGAACATACATGAGGGAACTATGAGCAGTGTACGGCATTATGAGCCCTGGGCCAATGTGCCAGCCTAATGCTATAACATTAGCTGACAACCAATAGGAAAAAATGGCTGTAACTCTGCCCACTGACCACTGCAAAAAAATGGGGGTAAGAGATTCTATGACCCAGCAAACCATTTGCTAAAAGAAGTGAAACCCTATGTCCACAAAGGCCTTCTGCGCAGTGCACTAAAGGAGGTCAGACGAAGAACTCGCACCTCCACCAGTGGAGAAGACTCACAAATGCGCTGAGGAAAAGAAACAAGACAGCGATCGCATTCATCATAAAGCCTGTATCTGTAGCATTAGAAAACCAGTCCCCAGGGGACTGACTGGTGGAAGGTCACAGGGAGTCTTGGTGTGACCGACAGATAGATATATACACTTTTAAAACTCAAAGAACGGAACATTAAGACCTGTAACTGTATGTAAATCTCTCGTCAGTAAAAGCCAGCTTCTAATGAAATCACAGGTGTTCTGTTCACCCTCATGCCTGACGGTCCTTTTCTTTATCTCTGCCTGTTAGCTGACTCTGAGCATAAGCTCAGGTGGCATGAAAGAGGAACATCGGAATGCCATATCTTGAGTGATATCTTTAAAGGCTAAAGAAGTGAAAGAAAACTTAGGTCATGCATTTTTAAAAAGAAAATCTGCTCTCACCAGGAGCAGATTGCTGGAGCTTGGCACACGTCTGGCATGGACACACACACACACACACACACACACACAGAGAGAGAGCTTGATTTCCTCAGGGCCTAGGTGCCTCCCTCTGACCCTCACAGCAGCTGGTGTTTGTGATTCAATAAGCAGCAGTAAGCACTTCGTGAATGGGCCTAATTCTAAAACATCTGGCATATATACTTAAAAGGAAAGAATTGGTGCACACAAAATTTTAAAGGAGGAAAATGCTTTACCCTGTGCAACAAAAAGGGTCCCAGGAAGAGACAGTGACAGGGAGCATTCTCCCAAAGGCAGGCCCTATTCCAAGGAAGGAACAGTCTGGGGACTCATCTATTTATACCTACCCAAGACCAGGACAGCGCGTTCGACCTAAGATGTCTCCTACATGCCAAGCTTTCACCTGTCAGAGCGGAGCACACTGCCATGGGCATGGCACACAGCATTAATGGCTGGGTGCGTACATTTGTACTCTGATTCCAGATGCTGTGGTCATGTAGGTGGCCCCTATCTCTCTGGTTGGCATATATAACAGAAGCATATGACTAGAGTGTGCCAAAACCACAACTACTATTGACACCCCGGGCTCCAGTGGGCTGCTGTTCCTCTAGTGCGTCTTTGTTAACTATTCCCTTAAGTTGTTGAACTGGGTCTCATCCCACACTCATTCCCACTCAATGGGGCAGAAAGACACGCACTATTGGACTCCAATACCAACCCTGCATCACCCGAGTTTCTGGAAATCTATTAAACAATGTCATTTGGATGTCCCAACCTCCTCTAGTAGTTTCACCAGCCCCGGAAGCCAGATGGCCCAGGGTCCTCCCTCTCCCTCACCCTCCACAAGAGTTATCAAAAGGCTGATAACAGGATGAATGGCTCTTCCGTCTCCAGCCCAGGATCCTCATACAAACCCTTATCATCTCCTGCCTGAAAGCTGGGAGCAGCTTCCTTGGCTTCCCACCCACAATGTTCCTCCCACCTCAAGCCGCATGTCTCCACATGGCTAGTTACACTTCTAACAAACCTGACCTTTTCTTAACATGATGCCTTCAGTGAGACCGACCTTACTGCCTGAACAATTAACACAAAGTCCCCCAAGGAGGACACTAGAGCATTTCCAATCTGGTCTGGCTTCTGTTAGAATATCATTTAGTATATGACCTCCTTCTTCCATTCCAAGTTCTTCAAAGATCAATGCGTCTTACTCATCTCTCTTCAAAGCTCAGGGCAAGAACTAGTAACGACCCATCCTCATTAATTACTATATTCAATGAATGGTTCAGCAAAGGTTAAAAGGACAATGACTCCACCCCACCTACGGCACACCTAGGTCTCAGCTTGGAGGCAAATGAAGACATGAAATTTATTGTAGATTTTACTACAGAGAAGGTTTTTCTTTTATTTTTCTTTTTTCTCTTCTTTTTAATACATGATAGGCCCTGCTGACTAAGGAATTTCATCACCTACCACAAGACTTTACAGAGTTAAGGTTATCACCATGAGAGGATGACTATGTATTTCAGAAAGACGGCCATCAACAGAAGTAGCTTTGGAATTTTCCTTGTCTAATGCCATTTGTGTAAGAAGCACATAAAACTCAATCCGATTTACTGCTGAAGTAGCTACGTGCCTACCCAAACTGCACCTCCGCCATAATCACCCGCTTCAGGAGCTCAGCTTGGTCCAGATGGCTAAGGGAGAAAGTTGAGTCACCAGGAATTACACTACTGAGAAGGCGTGTTAATTTAGTAGTCAGTGCAATCGTAGGAAGAGTTCCAAGAAGGCGTGTGAAGCAACAGCACCTGCCCTGGACTACTGTCCCACCCACACTGAGCATCGTGAAACAGGACCCCAACCTGCATGAACAATTCTTAAATGTCAAAACTATGTCCTATATGCACCTGTGCCATTGGATAAACATACCACTAATCTGCACCCAAGAAGACACTGCTATTTTCCATGCTAGTTTTGTGTGCATGTGCAGACAGGTATGAGCAAGGTGTGTCCACACAGCTGACTGACCCTCCAAGCAGGATGGTGCCTTACCATGATGCTCTTGTACATGTTGCCATTGTTGTCTTCTATACTGATGCGGATGATGCAGGTGTCTTCATTCTGCTGATTGTAAACAGGAGGCAGTACTGTGGAGGTAATGGATGTCACGGAGACGGAGCGCTTGTGGATTTTAGGATTGTTGTTGCAGGTTGGAGGGGAGGACAGGGGGTTGATTAGGGATGACATCCCTGAGGAATTTGTGTCCATGGAATGGATCGAGGAACAGGAGGAGGAGGATTCAGAGAGCTGGAAGAGTCAGCACATTCCCAGAGAAAACAAAACCATTAGAACCTGGACCAAACATGCTTCGTGTTTCAAAACAGAAGTAGATACAGAGACTGATCAACTCTGGTTACTTCCTCCTCAATATCTCCTGGGTCTCTTGTCTCTGATACACATACATACACACACACACACACACACACACACACACACACACANACACACACACACACACACACACACACACACACACACACACACACACACACACACACCATGGGCATGTGACTATCAGTGACTCAATGTGAACTAATCATTCTGAATCCAAGAAAGGCACAGTGGTTCTTTGATGGGCTGTTTTTAGTTGTCTGTTTGAAAGCTAACCAGGAGATGGCAGCAGATACCAGAGTACACAGGCCGTATAGGCTGAGCTTACAGCCTCTGGGAAGCCTTCCTCCTAAGAGCTCACTGATTCTCACCACCAACAGTTCTCAACGTGGCCATGGAGAACATTCCGTCCCGACCACTTCACGTCCAGATTTTGTAGTAGGAGACAAACGTCTTCATGTTTAGAAGCATCTGAGATAAGGACTACTGCTTGTGTCGTTCTGCTGGGCGGGCCTCAGAGATCACCTGACCCCTCTGTCAAGTAGAGAAGCTGGAGGCCCAGAGAAAACACTGGGCCCCAGGTCCATCTACACAGTCTCACGCCTACCAGGACCAGAGCTCTCCATCCCCCTTTTGCTGTGGTGTTCAGGCAGCTGGGGCACAGCAAGCACAGCGCAGCAAGCACACAGCAAGCGCACAGCGCAGCAAGCACACAGCAGCCTTTACTATAGGTAAAGTCCCCATACCCTCCCCCTGCCCTGCTCCCCTACCCACCCATTCTCACTTCTTGGCCCTGGTGTTCCCCTGTACTGGGGCATATAATTATGACTTGGGAGCACTTGAAGGGTCTCAGACTGGCATTACTGCTGAGAACATCATGCAAAGCAACACCAGTGCCCCCACAGGGCAGAAGACAGAGCCTGTCACCTGTGCTCATCACTGATGGGAACCCAAACCAAGAGGCCAGAAGAAGTGACAGAACAAGATGGCCAAAACTGTCCCCAAAATGCTGTGGACTGCAGTCATGGCAGAGTTGACCTCTCTGAGCCAAGCACCTTGACCAGTAAGGAGACTGAAGGAGATATTTTTTCTTACTTATTTGTGCAGGTATGAGGAAGGGGCTGGAGGAGGATTCCACTGTCAGTGCGTACAGCTTGCTATTTCCGCTGTGGTTCGCTGTATCACCATTATCAAATCCTCACCCTACTGCAAACTGCGCCCTCTGCCCTGTGATTTGTTTCACGGTTCCTCCCACTGAAGCCAGACAGAATCTCCCTGATTCAGTTACTTATGTTGGGTTGGACCACATGACTGCGTTAAGCAATGGAATGTTGGTAGGTATGGCCAAGAAAGGGCTCTCCCTGTGTGTGTCTCACAGGGCTGGGCTTCTCCCCCTCTTTTTCATATGTTTCAGCATGCTAAGAGGATGGTTTGGAAAGTCAATTACTCCAGAAAAATAAACAACAGATAACGGAAGCAGGATTGGATTAAAATGTGGTGTAGGGCCAAGCCCAAAGTAGCCAGTCACCAAGAAACGTGGAGGTTGTTCTATGTCACTGAGTATTAGAGTACTTTCCTGTGTGACCTGCCATGGGACAAGTATGGGTAAGAGCGCAAGGCACCAAAAAGCTGGCATGCATCCATTTCTCGGGTTTTGTTCCTGCTCAGGCAATCCTGCATCTCTTCAATAGAGTATATTTATTTTATGGGCCATAATCCTTCAGTGCACTTAGATATGGGCATAGAAATGTGTGCAGGGACAAATGAATGCGCAACCTCCTTAGTACTTTGTATTTTTTTCCTCTGAGGAATGTGTTCCCAGAAGGAACTCCGTTTCTGATGTACTAAAAAACCTGTACACAGACATTCTTCACGTGGCAAGAAGCACGCCGGGGGCTGCAACAGAGAGAATTATGGGAAAGCTTAGCATGTACCTTCTTTTGGGGCTCATCTGGTGTGTCCATGGGTGTGACGGGGCCCTCCTCAGTCTCTGAGTGGTTTGACTCACAGGACGACACGCTGACTGAGTCCATACTCTCCCCAGAGCTCCCGCTGGTTGTGGACTTGGGCTGCTCTTTGGTGGGAGTGCTCCCAGGCATGATGTCAGAGCCCAGAAACAGCCTGCAGGAGACAGAATGCCACACATCTGAGCTGTTACAAACCTAGAACCCATGACTGACTGAATAATGTGTGCCGATTAAGCCCTTAATGTTTCTTCTATCATGTATGATCTATTGTAAATATTGTTTTAGAAAATACTATAATGTTTCTAACAAACAGTAGTGACTATCTTGTCCCAGTTGATTATGTCCTGCTTCAAACAACACATAGGTTTTTAACTGATGCAGCCAGAGTCTAAGGCATTGGTCCTCCATCTTTTACATGGACAGCACCCCACCCCTTATTGCTTCTTAGCCTAAAATGAACTTTAAACTTTGTGAAGCTGGAAAAGGTGGGTGTGTTCTGAATAAGAAGCCAAGGAAGAACACTTCTGCTTTGAGACATCTGGCAAACTAACATAACCCAAGCCCTTCTCCATAAAATAACTAGGTAAGAAATATTATAACCCCTTTTGAGCTGAGCTGGTATATGTAAGGGAAATCCCTCTGGGCCAGGCCTTACAGAAAAGGGAACTGAAAATCGGAAGCTGATGAGCTATTTCTGCAGCTGCTCTGGTTGGGAAACAGAAGGTATGAATGCTGGCAAAACAGTCATTGTTAAAAAAAAACAAAACAAAAAGCGGAAACACTAGCACAATTTAATCATACATAATAATGGGATTCTGTTGCTATTTCCATACATGCATTTAGTATGAACTGATTCATGTGTATGAACACATACACGGTACTGTGAAATGACGTTCTGCTTACTAAAGTAAGGTTGATAGAACCTAATCTATATAAAGCCAGGCACTCACAGGGCTTTACCCTCAGTAAGGAGACAGGCTAGAAAAGTGTCTTCCCACAGACACGGGAGACAACAGGGACGTCGGCCTGGCCTGGCCTGAATTAGTACAGAAGAAATAATGTGTCTATGCACAATGGCCCCGATGGACATGAAGCTAAGGAAACAGAGGTTAAGGGGTACAATGAAAACACAGAAAGCCCTGTGCACATGTAAGAGCAGAGCCAGGAGACACAGACTGGAAAAGGGACCAGACAGATGCAGTGCCTGGGAAGATTCCAGAACTGCTGAGCCATAACAGCCCATGGATCCAGGAGGCACTGCACTCCAAACTCTCCCATCACAAACTCTCCCATCACATACTCTCCCATCGCAAACTCTCACGACATCCGAGATGTCTGCAGGTGGGCTCAGGAAGTGTCGAGGGGAATTACTTGACCATGGAGAACTGGCCAGTGGTCCCTAAAGACTGTCCTTGTTTGCCCCTAGCCAGTGCAGGTAACATCACCCAGAAATCAGTCTCAGGTATGTATGTATGAGGATCTGTGTGAGAGCGCAGCATCCTAGAAGTAACGCCTGCCATCCTTGGTCCCTCACATTCTTATGGTCAGCTTTATGGAGCAGAGTAGGTCCTCTCAAGCTCCTGCTACAGACACGGGTACAATCAAAGCCTGCATCACACGAGTCCCCTTTTCCTCTCCCGTGGTTCTCTCTCCTCTCCCTTAGACCTTCCATCTCTCTCTTCCTTCAGAATGTAATTTTACTGCATGGTAAAACATCTGTAAACTTAACTCTGAGGTGAATCCGGGTATGCGTTCCAGTCCTCCCATTAGAAGCACATGGGCTACCTTCTCCATACTTTGGTTTCCTGGGCTCTGAGATTGGAGCTAATTATAGAAACTGTTTCCTTGATCACAGTGTAGATTTTTATAAACATATGCATTGCTCTTATAACAGCCCTAGCTCTTGGCTCAATTTATCTATTCTAACATACTCACTAATCACTTATTGTAGGGGATGGAGGGGGGGCAGCATTTAGACCCTATGAACAGAGGAACAAATACAACCGAGGCTTCTCTCCATGGACTTTAAGTTCTATACAGACACATACAGTATACAGTATAGTAGTATAGTGGAAGAAGTTAATGTGATGGAAAAAAAAATTAAGACAGAAGGCAACCAAGGGAGGGCGCCAAGGACAGGTAAGATGAAGGTCTACAGTGTCCAACATGCTTGTCAAGATGACATTTCTACAAACACCCAAATGAAGTGAGAAAGTGAGCCAGATGGCTCTGTGGGAGAAAAGTTAGAACAAAGGCAACTAAAATGACTGCCTGGTGTGTGGGGAAGTCTTGAGGTAGCTGAAGTGCAAAGGGTGGAGTGAACCAGAAAGATGGGACAGAGAGATGGAGCCAGGCTGACAGGGTGGTGCTGATACTGCAGGGCAGTGGGGTCCTGTAGATGGTCTAAGGCCTCGGGATGCTACCCAAGCAGAGTGAGGTCTATCAAAGTTGACCACAGAAGGCCTCCTCCTCTGCTATACATGATGAGCAATGCTTCTATTATAACACTGCTTCCTCTAGACTGTGAAAAGCATCCGATAGGAATGAGAATAACCAGAGGAGACCTCACCGTCGGGAAAACCTCTTAGGAGAAAACATTCTGGCCAACATCTGAGGAAGCTGGCTAAGAAAAAAGACCACTGCTAGTCACAGGAAGGGCTAGTGTGGAGGCCCTGAACAGGCAACAGCCTGCTGTGTTTAAGGTTGCCTAGAAGGCTGGTGTGGTGAATCTTGGGGAACTGTTGTAAGCGAGGGAAGGTTGGGAGTAGATCCCGTAAGGCCTGGTAAACTAGGACCTAGAGTTGAGACTTTATTTCAAAATAAAACCATTGGGATTTTTTAAAAAGTGACATAATCTACTGTTCACGGGGTCACTAGGCTATGTAAGATGACTGCAGAACTGTTGCTGGCATGTCCAGGAGAGGAACGGATGGATCTAATGAGCTGTTTGAGTCCAGGACAGAAAATGCACCCTTCAAGTGAGCATTCAGAGCTGCTGAATGCACAGTCCTCTCCCCTCTCTGACAGGACCCCTGATGGGGGACTCACAGGCTCAGCCTCTTCACCATGCTCTTCCGAGGTTTAGGGGAAGTGGTGTTGGCATCGGCAGCAGCTTCAATCTCACACGAGAGGGCATAGCTGAGAAAGACAGGGGAGGCTTGAGGTCAATCTTTAAGCACAGGAGAACAGATTCCCAACTCAGGTGATTTATTGGAATACTGGATTTAGAGGAAAGTTCTGCACAGCCAAAGTAAAGCTGTGGACTGTGGTGTCCTGGCACGAGCCCGGCGGGAGCTTGCTGATGGCTGATAACTCTCCACTGCACGCCTCTTCCTCCTCCCATACTCCTTTCAGAGGCAGATGGATCGAGCCTGTCCAGTTCTGCAGGCTTCAACACCAGGATGTGTGACACTGGCAAGAGCGGAAGCTGACAGCAACCTGCCCTTGATCATCCTCATCTAACCCCAAGGCTGGGGGTAGGGGGAGGGGAGGGGAGGGAAGGATGGCCCACCCTCTGTGAATCACCCAGCCCTTCCTTTCTGCTCGCTCCTTCCTAGGTGACTGTGTCTAGGTACACATTACATTGTTCTCTAACACTGTGTTAGAAAAATGAAAGAAGGTATTTTTGTAAAATATCTAACCTTTGGTGAATAGATATATGAATTATAGTAGTTATAAAATATATATAAATATAACTACAGACATTATCTTTAATGGCCAAAAGCTGCCTCAATTAAAAATGCCTCTGTTTCAGATATTGATGTGCCAGGTAAATGCTAACCGATATAGGCACAAGGGGAGTTTCTGCTTTGAAATGTTTCTTGGGAAAGCCTGGGTCTGTAGCTAGCACAGGTGTAGGGTGAGGGGGTAGGAGGACCATGATGCTCATCATTCTAGCACCTCAAAGTTAGGGAGCAGACAGGCCGACCTGTCACGACTATACTGCCCCTCAAAACCCCAACGCACACAAAGACGTATTTGCTGTTCATTCCACTCTTCAGAGAAAATCCCAGGTCTACTTCAGGGATCAGCAAACTTTCTCTGAATCAGAGTAAGTATTTTAGGCTGTGGGCCATATGGTCTGTCTTTAACGCACCAGAGCAACCATAGATGTAAATGAACGGGCTACATTCCATTAAAGCGTTATTTATGAATCCTGAAATTTGAATTTCAAACGTCGACTTTTCATGCCACATTCTTTTATTTTTTTTCCTTCTGACACTTAAAAATGTGACAACAGGGGGCAGGCCACATATGGCCTACAGACTAATCTGACAACCACCAGAGGAAGAGGAAAGGTGGGAGCCACTGGGCCAGCACTCAGGGCACTGAATCAGTGTGCCTTTCTTTGTACGTCTGCCAATGTTTTGAAAGCTGCGTCCTGGGCCTCACCCACCCCAGAGGCATCACTGGCCTCTAAACACCCAGGCTGTCGGACCCCAGGCCTTCACTCATGCTCCTATCTTACTCTGTCAGGAATGTTCTCCAGCTCTTCTGGTGAAATCTCCCTCCACAGCCCAGCCTACTTGGTAATAGCTGTCAATCTTCCCCATGCCCCACCACTTCCTGGCCAGTGATCTGCTCCTGTCCACAGGTCCACAGCACTGAACTTTCCTACTTCATCTCTCATGAGAGCTCTTTTTTCCTCTTCCTCCACCCCTCCCCATCCCCACTCCTCTCTCCCTGACGCTCACACCATGGACTCTGGGACAGGGGCGGGCAGTGATGAGGAGGAGCATGGCCCCCATTCTAATGGGGCTTTCCAGAATATGACTTTACACTTTAAAGCAAACATTTTACAAATAGGTGTCTTGCAGACGGGGAGGAATAAAAGACTCCTTCTAGGTTTCAATGGTAAGTGACGGGGCCGGACCTAAAACCCACCCTCTAGTTCTGTGATCAGCTTCCCTCTGAAAAGCAAGGACCAGAACCCTACAGCAGCCTCCCAAGAGCTGTCTAGCAGATGACCCAGCAAGGTCAATGCCTCTTGCCAGGACCGCGGTAGCCCCGACAGGTGACAGACAGGTCAGCCTACCTCTCCTCCTCTGTTAGAAGCTGCTGCCCCTGGAACCACTGGATAAACTTCTGGTCTGGGCTCATGCAGTAGCTGTTGCAAGCAGACTGTAGGAGCTTTATCTGGGCAATCACTTCAAATTCCTAAAGTAGACAGAAAACCAGGAGACGGAATGACATGATGAAACAAATACAAGTCTTTTCTTTCATTTTTTTTTCTTTCTTTTTTTTTTTTTTTTGTTTTTTTTGTTTTTTTGTTTTTTTTGTTTTTTTGTTTTTCAAGACAGGGTTTCTCTGTATAGCCCTGGTTGTCCTGGAACTCACTTTGTAACATGGAACTGTAACACTTTAAGGGTAACGTATGGAGAAAGCCATTGAAGAAGACTCTGCAATCTGGCTGCCTTAGAGAGGAAATGAATAAATCTTACAAGTTCTAACTCAGGAGTGGGGTGGGCTATAGTTCAGTGGCAGAGCGCACGCCTGGCACATTCACAACGCCCTGCTTTCCATCCCCAGCACAAGTAAACGTAAATTTTAAAACACACATGCATCACTTCAACTCCTGAAGCCCCTGTATGCTTCATTTCTCAATCCTCTCTTCTTGAAAAAGAAACTCATACGGATAAAACAAGCCATCCAAAGAAGCCGGCTGGTCACCAACTCAATGCATAATGGCACCTTCCTTCCTGCTTCCATTCTTGCGATTTTTGGATTTCTTTTTTCTTTTAAATATAAGATTATGAAATATGTAAAAAAAAAAACCCTTTTTTTGAACCTCTATTTCTTATTTTAAAAAGAAGAAAAATGATTCAAGAAGCTCACAGCTCCCATTGTAGCTTCTCCAACTCTTCGCCCTCAATAAATCCACACCAGTGGGGCTGACTGATCGTCTAAGCGGTCCAGGGTCTCAGAAAGTTGAATGTTTAGGTTTTCCAAATCCTTAGGTTTTTACTACTCCAGTAAATCATCTCACTAAACCTTCTAAAGCTCCCAGGGGAAGCAAGTACATATAATTATGCCCCAAATCACTTAGATCTCCTCACATGCTTCAAGGTCCCTTCTTAATGTCAGCAGTCAGCACAGACTGGAGCTTTAGGCTTCAGACTTTAACTTTGTAAATGTTTAGCTTCTTATTATGAAAGGGAAAGAAGGTAGCAACCAGGCTCATGCTGAAGTTAAAGGCGCACTCATGGAGCACTGTAGAGACATAACAGGACAGGACAGAAGCAACTGAGAGCTGGCGGAGTCCTTGGGCCTTAGTCTTTCAATTAGTGGTCTCAACCCTTGGTCCAATGCTATCATTGAATATTTACCACCATGCCACAGGAAGTTCAGTGGACGAGGGACAGAAAGCTCTGGCTGGTTCATGTTGGTATCTTGTTGCTTTGGAGCCCAGCCCAGCTAGCTTGTCTGCACTGTGTTTGCACTGTGTTCTTTGTCCCTGTATGGTTCTCTAGCCTCGCAAGCTGAGGCTAGACCCAACCTCCTGTTTGCTTCTCTAAGAAAGACCTCTGCTTTGAGCTTGTATAGATAAATTATGACTGTTTGCTCATCTGCTTGCCTCCTCCTGAATTATAGACTTCCTGAGGGCAAGGCTCTGGCTTTCCACTGAACAAGTTCCCAAACTCCCTGGTCAGTACACAACCATACAACCAGTGCAGGTAGCATGGGTGGATGAATAGAAGAGTAAAGGACAGTGAGGCTCTACAGGGAATTGCCACACTCATTCATTTTCCTTCCAAACACCAAATGCCTATTCCATGTCCATGTGACACAAAATTACAGCAAAATTTGCACTTCAAAAAATAAAACAGTGCAAGGGGCTGGAGAGGTGGCTTGGTGGTTAAGGGCACTGACCGCTCTCCCAGAGGTCCTGAGTTCAATTCCCAGCAACCACATGGTGACTCACAACCATCTGTAATGGGATGTGTCGTTTTTGTTATTGTCATTCACTTTTATAAACTAAGTAAACTTGTTTGTTTGTTTTTTTTAATTTAAGCACTGACACATGTACACACACAAGGTGTATACAACATGATATTTTGGAATATGTATTTGCTATGAAATGACTAAAACAAGCTAACTAATGTATTAGTTGTTTCTCATCATTCTTTGTAGAAGAATATCCCACATATATTCTTAGCAATGATTTTCATATGTTTACATATGAATGTATAGTTCATACACTGTTACTAACTATAAAGCAAAGCTGTATTTCTAAATGTAGCCGTGAAGAAGATGATGGTAGGAAAGAAATCTCTCAACATCTCTCTGTCTCTGTGTCAGGGATCAAATACCAGACCTTATGCGTGCTGGTCCTGTGCCCTGCCACTGAGGTGTGCCGCCAGCTCTACACTACTCTTCTTTATTAACGAGATTTGCAGCAAGACAAAAATGTGAACTCCAGCTCACTGCCAGCTTACTGTGGACCAGTCCTTAATCTCTTCCATTCTCACCTTTAACTGAAGATGTGGAAAAAGAGCTTGCAGGGCTCTTGTGGAGTAATGTGTAGGAACATGCCAACATAGTGGTAAATGTAAAAATGTTCAGTGAGTATTAGTTTTCTGTGTCCCCAAAAACAAACAAAAAGAACACAATCCCTTTCCACTTCTTTCAGTTTTTCATGTCCAGGTGAAATTAGATGGCAAAGCGCAGGTGAAGGCGGCACTTACCCTTCTTCTTTTCTCGAAGTTGATCAGTCCACCCTGAAAGAAATGTTTGGAAGAATGTAAGCCACCGAACTGCGGAGCCCTGTGCTGGTCGGGGTCACAGTGAACAGGTTAAAGAGATGAGAAAGTTGTAACTATTAATGATTTTATAAACGTGGCGACGACGTAGCAAGGCAACCATCTTTTTCCTGGAGAACAATGTACCAAATGTCCCTTTATTCATGATGGAGCATGTCCTAAAATGTCTGAAACCAACTACAGTAGCAGGGACAGAGGCGTGAGTCAGAATCCAGACACATCTGCGGTGCTAGTGAGGAGCAAACAATCTGTCCCCTCGTCCCCTCGTCCAGACCACAAAAACAGATGGCCACGGACTTGTGCTGGAAGCCAAACTGTCAATGACTTATCATAAGGGACGTCACTTCTCCACAGCCTTGTGGAAATGAAGTTTCAATTCTTCATCACCACTGCCCCTGTTCTCAGGAGGGTAAATTTAATTCCTCAGCAGTTGCTCACTCTCTGCACTTTCTCAACCCTGATGGGAGTTTCCTGAGGCAGAGGATGCTAAGAGACAGAGCTTGGGAAATGCAAATGAGTAGGCATGGTCTATACCACTTAAAGAATCCTTGGGAATACTTAAATCAGCTTCCCTTTGTAGCTACAGTACCACACTGCAGGTTTCACAGGTGAACAGGGGATGGGTACAGATGCAGGTTGCTTTGTTTTGTAGCACGTTGTGTTTTGTTTTTTTCTGTGATTCATGTTTGTTTACCATCGCTAGGAACTGAACCAGGACATCAGAGACGAGTGAGTGCTGAGTTAGAAGTTAAGCCTACAAATTACCTTCAAATCTCCTTCCAAATATCAAATCTTTTCCTATTTGCCATTTTATCTCTGCTACTAACACTCTGATCGTTTGAGTGGATTTTACCTCTTCCTTCATTGCAAAAGGAAGACAGGATGTGGATCCAAGCATATCCCCTGAACAGGCAGCAGTGACATAGGCATTATAGAAAGGGAGGAGGGGGACCTACTGGAAAATTCATTAATCTGTTCTCATCTGTAGCATCGAGACAGAGAGAGTATGGGGATGGGTGGCGTCGATGCTCAGACCCCAGCCCTCAAAAGGCAGCACAGTCTCATCTGTCCGCGTGAAGCAGGCCATTCTCTGTCAGCTAACGTCCCTTATTCTTCACTGCACTCCTACCCACACTGCGATGTTCCAAGCCAGGGCTGCTGTGATGAGCGGTGCTCTCTTTCCACAGGCTCTGCGCCATCTCTGGGTCTTCTGGTGTTTGCTTTGGTTTGCTGCGTTACCACCTAGCCATGTGTATTGTGGGCTCTAAACAGATCCTGAGAGAAACAAACTTCTCTATGCAGCCGAGAAGAAGGCTGCAGGCATGGATGCAGCAGCTGCAGAGAACCCACCTCAATGTAGTCCTGCAGGGCAGTGTCCAGCATGGTCAGGTCAGTCAGGAAGGTGCCCAGGTACGGCACGGTACCCTGCATCACACCCTGAAGAGGAAGCAGAGCGGTGCCTTTACTGTCACTGAAATGTTAAAGGTGTCACAACCCATGCACCTAGATGAGACTAATTTGGAATTGCTAGTGTCTCTTGCAGGACTGAAATTGTTTTAAAGCCTACACAAACAGGACGGGAACTGCATGAGTTAATGTCTAAGTTTCATTCAGGAAAAGTAAGCCTCCAACCAGGAGATCACACATGTATGCAGTGTGTTCCCAGTGGGGCCTTCTGTGCTTAGGCTCTGGTCGGTGCAGGATGCTCTCTTCAGTGTGTGTAGACACTCCTAGCTGTTTGGAATGCCCAGATAGCCACAGCCTCAGCATCACTCAGAGGAGAGCACTGTTTCCTAATGAATGAAGGAGTGCGGACCGTCAGAAGTGTGGGGCATCACTCAGAGTGACTGACCATCAGAAAGACAGAGAGAATAGTGACTTTAGACAGGTTAATCTGGCAATCTTCACCATGTTAGTTAATAGTGGGTGATCTCATCCCCATCAGTGTGACAGCAGATGCCGCACTGACACCTCAACTCCTTCACAGAGTGTGAGAAGAGAATGCTTCACCTCTGGGAAATTCTTTCCAAACAGGTGTGACCTCAAATTAATCACTAGACAAACAAACACAAACCCAGACTGTAGGATGCTCTACAGGACACCGAGGTGACTTGATGACTCTGGAGGTCATGACAAACAAGACTCTGAAGCTGTCATGGACCGAAAGTGATTAGAACACCATGACAGCTCAGTGTTGTTGGTAAGCTGGACCTGGGTCTTCGAACAGACAGGTGGACTCCATGTGAAATCTAGATTTTTAACTGGCAGGATTCTGTCTGTGTGCATTTCCTAGGATTGTCTGTTACACCACCACTTTAGACAGTATTACAAGTGGGAAGAAATGAGTGGATTTTCTAACTCTCATCTCACCAAATCTCCTTTGAGTCTCTGTTCTCCACAAGACCGCTGATGCACTAGCATTCTTCAGGGAAAATTAATTGGGGGGGGTTAGTGGGTGGAGTGGCACACAGACACCTTCTTATATATGCAGGTACTTAGGGAAACTGGCAGGAATACACAAAATCTGAACCAGGGCAAAACCAGGCCTCTTGGCACAAGGTGAGCCGTGTCCTCAGCCAGCTCACCCCACACAGGACTTTGTCCTTCAGAAGCTCACTGTCAGCTGCAGTTTAGTTTGTCCTTCCTGTTGTGTGTGCAAGGTCTTATCCTGAACTAAAATAACCCCTCCCACTCCCCCGGCAGCAGTTATCTTTAACTGTCTTTGAACAACCAAAAAGTTTGAAACACTTTGAGTTAGACCAGCTTTAGGTTACAGGAGAGTTCTAGCTCTCAAAAACACGGCTATGTTATATCCACCCTTAAGGATAGTTCTCTCTGGGCAAGGAAGGAAATATTCATTTGTCTAGACTCTAATGTGCTCTTCTGTCCCCACACCGTATGCCAAAAGTTGGGGACTTAAGGACAGAGGCAAAGATGATAATAACTATCTTTGTGCTTTCAGAAAGGACGCATGGTACTCGCTGAGACGTGAACAGCATGATCCGGTTAGGACCCAGAATAGCGAGGAGACTGGGCAGGGGTCAGAGCTTAGAAGCAAAGGGAATGATGTTCTCTGATACAAAGACCAAATCTTCCCAGCGGGAGACAATGCATTTCCTTGACCATTACATCCCCAAAGCTGATGGAGACACAAGGTCTAGGAAGCTTCTTACCAACGTGGCAGCAGCCAGCAAGTGACAGCGGTGGCGATGTCCGGAGGATGGAGGTACCCCGCGGCACACTTCTCTCTATCGCATCTGATGTGTATGTGTGCTCACAAGTACGCATGCACAAAAATGTCTGTGGAATGTGTAACTCTTGGTATTCATTTTTCCCTGGATCTAATTCTTTTGCTAAAGACCTCCCAGGTTAAGAACAAATTGAGCACAGAATGGAAGAGCCTTCTGACAAGTGTGGGTACCCTGCAGAAGGAATATGCTGCCGCCCGCCCGCTGTGTGCCAGCTGCCTCTCTCCTGCTGGCTCTCAGACAGCAGGGCAGACATACCATATCCTTCTGCAGCTGCAGGCGCCTCTGGGTCCGCTTCTGGTTTTCTTTCACACTGCTGTCCAGGTTGGCAAATTTTGAGGTTCCTTCCTAAGAAACAGGGCACAGAGGAAGGTCATGGAAGACGCCAGTCTAGAGAAGGAGAGGACCATCTGGGTTCTACGATACAATCTCTTCCTGTGTTCCAAGATGCCGTGCCTGTAGGCCCTCGGGCCGTTAAGGCTGTGCTCTGGGGCCTTGCTGCGTGTGGTGGTCAGGGATTATCCTAGCCTCCACACCCCAACTCTGTAAAAGCAGAGTCCCTAATTTGACTAGAAAATCAATCATCACCATGAGGTCAGCGATTCCCAAAATGGAAGGTTTGTTTTTTGCACATCTTGAGTTTCACACAAAGTAATCTTATATCTTAAAAATGAAGCTTTCCTCCTGCACATTTTATGACTTGTTATCTTGGCCTGGAATGAGTGTGCCAGCATTCTGTGAAGGAAGGGCACTGTGAGGCACTACTTAGCTAAATGAAACCTTTACACAGCAAGATCTTGAGGAAGTCCAGGGTTGGAGAACATTTGATTAGTGAAAGGTGAGCCATTTGCGGGTTTCCCTTAGTCCTTCTTAGATGCCTCCCTAGTTTGGAACTTTGACAAGTCTACGCTTCCTCTTGAGGCCTGAGGACAGAGGGCCACCCATGCCTGCTGCCTAGAACAAGAACCCAGCTTCTACGTAACACTAATCATGGGTTTGCTGACTGAACATAAAATGTTTCAGTTTTGTGGTTTCGGGGTCTTGTTTAGTTCTCATTTTCCAGGAACTGCTTGAATGGATGGCAGTTTCACAATTCAGTGTAACCTCTATGCTATTTTTTCCTTAGTCAGTTTCTCCAGGGTTTATCACGTGACCTTAGCATGTGACATCACCATACAATTACAAAAGGAATCCTGGGTGTCAGGGCCTGAAATAATGATGGCAGGGCAGAAATGCATTCTGTCGGTAACCAGCTGGGATCCTGGCCGTGCATGCCTCTGGGGACAGAGTCCATCTCAGAAGTCTCTATCACAGATGATAAGAGAGAGCTATCATCTAGTGACATTCCACACAGTTTTCTTGGGGGACACATGACAGGAATCTAGTGTGTGCCACTTCCTATACCAGGTAGCTGCAAGAGATCCCAGATCCCTGGGATTTAGTCTGGAGTGAAAAACCAACTCTGCCTGACATGAAGACAAGCACCCACCTCTCCTAATGTAGACTTCTTCCAGAAGCTCAACTACGGGCGGAGGGAAAGTGCTAGGAACTATTTTGGATTTATCTACAAGAACTAACTCCTCCTCCTCTTCTTCCTCTTCCTCCTCTTCATCTTCTCCTTTTCCTTCTTTCTTTTTTTTAGAGAGTTTAACAGTGTAGCTCTGGCTAGCCTAAAACTTGCTATGTAGACCAGGCTACACAGAGAATCGCATGCCTCTGCCTCCCAAGTGCTGGGACTAAAGGTGGTGTCCACCACGCCAGGCTTATCTCAAACTCTTAGCAGGGACTTCTAAAAAGTTTAATCATAAAGCAACACAGGGATCTTAAGGAGCACTGAAGTCTCACTCCATCCTCTGAGCAGATGAGCAGAGACAAGGAGCGAGATTTGTTGATTTCATGATTGTAGTGTCAGGAGAATTAGATTCCATCCCTGGCAGCAGGACTCACACAAAACTGACAGGTTAACCATGCACAGCGCACCCCTGTACTCTCAGCACTTGGGAGATCAAGGCAGAGGGAATCATGGGTTCCAGGCCAGCCTGGGAAACACCGTGAAGTCAAGGTTACCCACACAGTAAAATGCTGTCCAAAGAAAAGGGAAAGGACAGAGAAGGAAGAGGCGACTGCTCACTGCTAGCTCTCCCCAATGGATGTCAGCCAGAAATCCAGCCACTTGTCAGATCCAAAATTCGCATTTATTCCTTCCTCTGCTGGCCTGAAACTCTTCACATTGCCACCCCACCCCAGCATCTCTGAGCTGCCCCAAGCTTCCGCTGCTCCTTCCTTCTTTGCTGCTCACACTCCTGGCTACTTTTCCTGCTTCCTCTTCCTGCTTCCCAAGTCATTTTGTTTTTCCACAGACTTATCCCTGGAAGTGACTTCAATCATCACCCCGTGCTTCCTCCAACCTCTCCCATGAATGTTCCTCCTACGCTTTAACCTCCAGCCGTCTCCCTAGGCAGCTTTCTCCCCTTGGCTCGCTTTTCCTTCATCTGTTTTTTCAGAATTCAGCTGCCTTCTGTTGTTCCTGTGCCTCGGAGACTTACACTAGGTCTCGGATGACTGTCTGCTGGGTGCTGGCTCCATTTGAAGACATGATGGTTAAGTTGCAGCTCGGAAGCTACTAGAAAGTTATGTTTGGATGGGTCTTCACAGTGTGAGCGGCCTCTTGCTCCAACCTTGATATTAACATGCTGTCGAGCTTCACTGACTATTCATGTCCACCAGAGTCAGACTCTTACAGGTGTTTAGACATTGCTTATATTATTGCAACCAGGGATAACTGTCTTCTAGCAAGAGGTACAAGAACCAAGATTTGGTGGTATTCTGCTTTCCTAGTGTTTTAAAATCTAAAGATTCAATGATTTGTAATTATTCCAAGTTTCAGAAATCATAAGGTTATAATAAATTTAAGACAGACTTCAAAGAGAAATTTTTTAAAATATCGTTCTCAGCAGTTAGAAGGAAGCCCACAAATGTTTGCCAATTATTCTGTTGTCTGGACCATAGTATTAGAGAAGTGGTACATTCTATTCACCCACAGGTAGAAGACAGGTCACTTTAAACCAAGGTTACCCAAGTATAAATCAGTCTAGGAGTAACCCGTTAGAAACAGGGCCCAGTAGTTTTTCTTAGTGCTTACTTTGAGAACTTAAGTACCTTGATCTCATTATTTACAACTGTGCTGAGGACTTCCACCCAGAACTATACAGTTCACATGAATAACGATCAACAGAGATGATGGGAAAGGAATCTGCATATACACACAGACCGCCTGAAGCATTCCACCAACACTCATGACAGTGTGCAGGCCACCTCAGCTCATCGCCAAGGTTTTCAGTTCGTTGGGATATTTGAGCCTTATATGACATTTAACTTAGAGTACTGAGGTGGATGGCTCCATTTGAGAAAGGTTTATGGGATCTTTAATGTCTAGATATAGCCTTGCCTCTAAGGTTTCAGCCAGAAGACTGTCACCAGGCAATGAGCTGCATACAATTCAATTTATCTGCCTTTGGAAGGATGATTCAGAGCTATTGGGATTTCAGTGTGTGGCTCCAGTTAGTCTAGCTCTGTGTTGCAGACTGGGAGGCCACTAAGCCATGTCTTTACAGCCAGATGGGTTTCCATTTAAAGTCTGCAAATCCAGAAAGATGTGAAACAAGGAGTAACATAATCCCAGGAATTGTTTGACTAATGTTCAGCTCATCACACATCAGCATAAACTGCCCACTCTATTATCAGCTGCTCCTAGAAGGAACAAGGGCAGAAAAAAGACAGAGATATGTGAATGACAAGCCCCTTAATCCATGCAGTCAAACAATGGCTTCTGGATGTATGGTTCATCATGCAAGACACTATAGCAGGCATTGGGACAAGGCATGGTCCTTTGAATGTCCCCAAGGTGGAGTCACAATTAAGCTATACTGTATGTCAGGTGTGAATCTTAGGAATGACATGTATGCTACATCTACCTATGGGCCTTAGCTATATACACAATAAAGATGACAAATGTAGATGGTAGAAAACTGTGACGATAATAACTGGCCTGTATTATCTGACCAATGATTATGTGGAAAGTTATTTGCCATTATTGAGTGATTACTATATAGGGCTCACAGTCATCAACTATGAGTGAACTCCTAGACACAGAGGCTGTTCTCAGTCTTCATAGTTCTAAAGACAAGTTCAATGTTTTATAAACCCTAGACATTCACACATTTCTAAAGAAGTAGAACGAGTCAGGCTATACCTTTGCCCAGCAGTCTCGGGAGGCCCCACTTATCTGGCACTCAATAAACATTGCCGACTGAAAAAATATTGTGTAATATGGTACCAAAAAAAGGATGTGGACTTGCAGGCTGGCCTCTGTCATTGTAAGAGCTGTGTTGCTAAGGAGGGACACTCCAAGGCCTCTCATCCATGCAACTAATAGCACTGAGTATCTGCTTGTCAGACACACACACATTTGAACCCAGGTCTTGATGTCAGTTATGTGGGTGGGAAGGAGGAAAGGCTGAAGGAGAAAAACTCAACTGGGCTTTGAATTTTCTCACTCCCAAATTTCCCAGAGTACGTATAAGATAAAAATTCTGCTTCCCTGGAGGCTGAAGAAACTTAAGCAGCTTTGAAGCTTCTCTTCCCAGGTGCCAGGGGCTGCCCAGGACGCTCACCTTCATTAGTAGTTCCCGACTGGTTAGATGGTTATTGTGATCAGAGAAGATATCTGAAAGTTCTTCAAACATCAGCATTCTGTCCCTATGAAGAAAGATGAAGAAAAAATAATCAACAGAGATACAGGGAATCCAACACCTTAGCTTAGCTGTCTTCAGTACTTATTGCCTGGAAAGAGTGTTTGGACCTCAGGATTTGGAGTGACGCTACACAAACGGAGCTAAGGAGTGTCTTCACGTACATAGCCTTTGTAAAAGATGAACATAGTTACCAGAACGATAGGAAGAATTTTTCTAATCATACCTATTTAATTAAAAAAAAAAAAAAAGATGATCCCCTTAGGGCATCAAGTTCTAGAGAGATGATCCCTTAAGTAAGTTTAAAAAACATTTATCCTAGTAATACACAGAGTCCTGCGGAGGTCACCTTGGCAAGACACCTAAGTGTAGAGAGAAAGATGTCAGGGCCAAGAGCTCACCCAAGTTTCACTCTTAACTGTTGAGAGCTGTGGATACAGAACCCCCAATGTTCAGCATCCTGGGTCATCTCAGAGCCAGGGTGGCCCCATCATGGTTCTACAGCCATGGCGGATGATCCTGGGTCATCTCAGAGCCAGGGCGGCCCCATCATGGTTCTACAGCCATGGCGGATGGGTTCAAAGTCAGAGTGGCCCCATCGAGGTTCTACAGCCATGGCGGATGGGTTCAAACCTCACTTCACTACTGCATTAGTGATCCTAGACAAGTTGCTTAGCTTTCCGGCTTCAGTTTTCTCCTCTGTACCCTACTGCAGGGTGGCACAGTAAAGCACCTGTGGGGGATCAGGCCCCTCCCTATGCACTGCCCCTCAGGAGCACCCTGCTTGTCTGTCTGTACACAGCTCTCTCCACAATCACTGAATGGATGATGATTCTGAACGCCACAAATGATGAGCAGCCAGATCTCCATGTGTATAAAAGCTTCATTACCATAAAATATCATAAAAGACCACTATTAAGACTTACTTGCATTTTAATGAGTATAATATTATTTGTATAACAAAACCAAGAAAACTATTTCTTTTGGAGAAAATGATTAAGAACTTAATTATACAAGTATTTCCATAGGAAGAAGTAAGTAGGTAGCCTCTCTCTGCTGAAAGCTAGAAATGTAAAAGATTATGATGGTGAAAGTGGTAAATAAGACACCTTGACTCTGCTCTCACAAATTTAGCCATAGAGAGCACATAAGACTGATGTGGAAAGGGCTTGTGATGTTCTATAGTATCCTTCCTAACATGTAAACTAGCCCAGCAGCAAATCACACATGGCCAACAGAATTGAGTTTTGAGAATTGTTTTGTTCTTTTGTTTTTAAAAAGTTGTTTTAAAGACAGCTGGAAGAATGGATCTTCTCTTTGGCAACCCAAGAAACTAAAACACGCATATTGTGAACTAGTATTTTAAAGATTTATTTTTGTTACTTTTCATGATGTGTTTATGTGTGTCTGTGTATGTGAGATGTATTAGTCTGATGCTCTCAGAGATCCAGAGATCAGAAACATCTGGTCTTCTGGAATCAAAGTCACGAACGGATGTGGTGCTGGGAACTGAACTCAGGTCCTCTATAAGAACCAGCTCTTAAAAATGCTAGAGGCCAGCCTGCAAGTGCACATCCTTTTCAGTCAGCAGTGTTTATTGAGCATCAGATAAGGCTCCTGATTGGCCTGCTAAGCAAAGGACTAGCCTGGGACATGGGGTGCTCTTAATCATTCAGCCATCCCTGCAGCCCCCATGTGTGACAGTTTTTGAAGTTGTAGTTTAAGACTCAGACTTGCTGGAGAAGAAATCCTGAGCCGGAGAGGTGAGTTTCTATACTAGTCAACTGTACTTGTCAACCACCAAAAAAGGTCATGAGTATTTTTCTCTGAAGTCAGATGAAATTCACCATCTGACCATTCCTCTGCTTATGAGAAACAGTAATGAGTGCAAGGGAAGGTGGTATCAACAGCCAGCTGATGACTCGTTAGGACCTACATCTTTCATTAAATGTATGTTCAGAGGAAAATTAATCAACTCATCTCTCTCATACAGAGTAACTTGCACTATTGAAAATTGTAAAAAAGGAGAGAGGAAGAGAAACAAGAGCTGGAGTCACAAGACCGTACACTGTACACTGCATTTGCAAAGCCTATGCTTGAGCCCTGTAGACCATGGGGTGTGGCTTCCATGGCTCTGTAACATGAAGCATATTACGATTTTTAAAAAATGGGGTGTCTCATTATATCCCTGGCCAGCCTAGAATTTCCTACGTAGATCAGGCTGGTCTCCAACTCACAGAGGTCCACCAGCTCAGCTTTCTGTGTGTGTGCTAGGGTCATCATCATTTATTTTACCTCCTTCTTTACAAAGAGCATCAAAGAATAACCTAACCAATACAGTGATGTCTCATCTCATCTGTAAGCATCTCATCTCCTCTGGCACCCAGTCTTCAGCATAAACTTAGAAAACTATGGCTTGACAATGTGGGCCTCTTACAGGATTAATAGCATGATTTCCATGTTAGAATCACCATGGAAGTATATCTCTGATTATGTCTGTAAAAAAAAAAAAAATCTAGATTTTGTTGAGGTGGAAAACCCCACCTGTGGTGGTTCAAACCAGAATGTCTCCCATAAGCTCCTCCACTTGGGTAGCTGGTTTCCCTGTTTGCAGAACTGTTGGGAAGGGTTCGGTGTGGTAGGCCCTGTTGGAGGAGGTGCGTCACTAGGGCTGAATGTGGAGGTTTCAAAGCCCATAATAAATCCAGCATCTCTCCCCTGTCTCTCTCTCTCCCTTCCTCATCCCTGACTATGGATCAAGAGGTAATCTCTTGCCAGGCAGTGGTGGCACACGCCTTTAATCCCAGCACTCAGGAGGCAGAGGCAGGCAGATTTCTGAGATTGAGGCCAGCTTGGTCTACAGACTGAGTTCCAGGACAGCCAGGGCTACACAGAGAAACCCTATCTTGAAAAAACAAAAAGAAAAAAAAAAGAAAAAGAAAAGAAGAGAAGAGAAGAGAAGAGAAGAGAAGAGAAGAGAAGAGAAGAGAAAAGAAAAGAGGTAATCTCTTAGCTCCTTCTCCCTCGCCATGCCTGCTGGCCACCATGCTCCCTGCTATGACAGTCATGAACTAATCCTCTGAAACTGTAAGCAAGTACCCAATCAAATGCCTTCCTTTATAGATTGCTTTGATCATGGTGTTTCTTCACAGCAACAGGGCAGTAACTAAGACCTGACCCTAAATGTGAATCCTACCATCCCACAGGCTGAGTCCTGAGCTGAACAAAAAGGAAAAACCAAGTTCAGTACCAGCATGCAATGCTCTCTGCTTCCTGACTGTAGATACAGAGTGACCAGCCACTTCCTGTTCCCATCACCACGCCTTCTACAGCCCCTAGAATTGTAAACCACAATGGACCCGTTCCTCCTTACATTGCTTTTGATCAGGGTGCTTTATTACAGCAGTAGAGACTCTACCTAAGACACCTTCTAAATTTGAACTAATGTGGGAAGAAACGGTCCCTTCCTTTGAGGAATAAACAAGCCTCTAGTCCACATGCAAAGTTCCAGACGTAGAAGGAATACAGTCACGACAGAGCAAGATCTCTGTGTTGTCCATTATTCCAGAGGTTGGACCAAGAAATATGAAGAAAACACAGCACAAAACGTGAATAATCTCAGTCAGTTACTGTGAAAGGAGCCCCGCCCCTCCCCTCCCCTCACTAAGACATTTTAATATGCTGCAGCGGAAGTGGACACGAGCTCTTCCTACTAAAGCTCAAACACTGAGATCCTAAGGCGCACGTTTATCCCTCACACGCTGGCTCAGCTCAGGGCTTTGGAATGAGGCTGAAAAAAAATAACCAGAAGTCATTCATGCAAACTGCCCAACCTCACCGCTCCACCACCTCATCCCTCACGATCCCGATAACAAGCACACCTCCAAGTCATCACAAGCCTGGTGACCACGGCTCTGCACACAGAGAAGAGTGTGGGGGACACACAGAAGGCTTCAAACATGTTTCTCCTGTCACATGATATGCGCTCTGATGGTAAGGACCCATGGTACAGACGCAGCAACCCATCACCCGAGCCAGAACAGAGCAGACACCGGGGAACTTACTTCGGGACGGCAGCCCAAGCCTTTTTCAACCGATAGATGGAATTAGACTGCAGTGCGGAAACGATGGCCCTCAAGGAGGAAAAATTCTTCAGGATTCTACATTCCTGTGTGGGGAGTGACGGAGACATAAAAGGCATTTAAATATCAGTATTGCAGTGAGTTGCTGGTTTCCTGTGTTAGAGGTATTACAGCTGCTATGAATTCTTACCACTAAATAGGCAGCTGTATAAATACTGGACATCAAAAAGTGGCTCCTTCCTCCCGTCCCCGTCACCAAAACACTTTATAGATTTTGGCACTGTAAGCTTGTTCCCCCCACCCTCCCAATATATTTTTTCGTTGTTGTTACAGTTTTATGGTTTCCAGCTTTCCCAGTAAAAACAACTCGAGTTGGTGAGCATACATGGCTATGTAGCGAGTGTAACTTTACTCTGCAGAAAGCATGTGCATGCCTTGAGACTCCATGTGGAAGACCACTGTGCCCTTCAGGCCTTCCGAGTGAGCTGCAAGCAGCCACCCTAAGTTCAGATAGTACAGAGAGCTCCCGGCCTGAGAGGTGTATATAACTTGGCAATAAAAATTCACCACAAGTTGAACTTCAGCTTTCATGGTCTTAGCCAAGGGGGGACTATTTTTATACACATTCATTTGGTTTCAAATTGGCTTGTCCCACAATCGTAAACATTCAGAAACACCTTGGTACTTCAAGGCTTTCAAAATAACTTGGGCTTTTAAAAATAAGATCCATTTTGGCAGTGTTTTAAAACAAAACAGAGAAAGAACAGGAAAGATTTTGGGTGTCATTTTTCTGGGTAAGAAGAGAGGCTCCTTACTTAAAGGTACCCCACCCTAAGGGGCTAAGCTCATAGGGTGGGTAGTCAGTGGCCCTGGAGGCAAAGACCCTACACATAGTAGGGCCAGTAAAACAGGGAAAGGATCCCATTGTTGGCTGGCCTGGGGTGTGGCCACATCCGGTGAACGTGCTGTCTGTCTAGGTCAGAGAGGATACTTCATAGGTACGCAGGAGTGCCATGTATGGAGGTCTCACAGCTGACTACAATGCAGGGGCACATATTTGGCTTCATGCTGAGCATATCAGGCAAGAGGTGCCAGGGTGGTTGGGTATAAACATAACTTGCTTCAAGAATCATTTTCCTAAGTGATGTTAATCTGGACCATGAAGTGAAAACAGAATTCTCCAATTTGTCATGACAAAATTTTGCACACTAACCAAACCTCAAATGTTTTCTTCAGAGTAAATTTCAATGTACTTCATAAAAGTCATGCCCAGTCTTTTAAAATGTCCTGGTGTCACATTTATTTAAAAAGAAAACAGAGGAGGAGGGAGGCAGGGAGAGAGGAAGGGAGGAGAGAGGAAGGGAGAGAGGAGGAAGGTAAGATGTAAGAAGTGAGGGTGAAAGAGAGAGAAGACAGAAAGGAGGAGGGAAGATGAAAAGAAGAAGGGAGGGAAGGAAGGGAGGCAGTGGCAGGGAAGAATATGAGAAAGGAAGGGAAGGAGAGGGAAAGAGAGGCAGCGGGACAGAGGGGGCTGTAGCCCTGCTGCTGTCTGGAAACCTCTCTCTGACAGCACGGTTCAACAAAGGTTCAGCATCTCAAAATTATGTTCTAAAAATCAGGAAACTTGCAATAAATAAAGACACCCAGGCCCCAATATATCATGTCCATCGTAATAAACATATGGAACACATTATTCAGTAACAGGCTGTGGCTAAGGGAACACATGGAGCATCCAGTCCTGTTTCTAGAAAAGGAGGCATATTCCATAGGATGCAGTGTAAATTCAACACTGCAGGCCAGGCCAAGGATACACGCCCATATTAGGTCAGAAATAGTTTCTACATGTAAAATTAATATCATTTTTCAAGCTTTTTTTTTTCAACAGAAATCGACTATGACTAATGAAGGAAGAGTAAAATAAATCTTGGCAGGAAACCACCTGCAAGTCTTAGCATTTTATGACGTTATCCTCCACAATTTCAAGAGACTTAACATACTCAACACTGCGGGGGGGGGGGGGCATTGTCCCAGCAAGGCTGAGGACTCTGGGCTTTGCGCACATGCTACGGGATGGGGAATACACTTGGAGTTATTCAGAGTTTCCTTATCATGTAAACACACAATCGAAAGTTAGGATCCGAGTCACTATGCCCACACAGGGATGCTGCACCAGGGCTGTCTAAGGAGTGCAGGGAACTCGAGGCGTAAAGACCATTGGCTTTTGAGACATAAATGTTGGAGAAAAATATTTTCTTACATTTCTAAGAAGAAAGAGACACCCCATGCCAGTACCACAGTTGCAGTTAACCTTTTGCAGTTACTTTTGTGGACATTCTTCACAATGTCCATGCTTTGCTTCTTGTTTTTGTTTTTGTTTTGTTTTTTTTTTCTTTTTTGTCCAGATACTGGCATGTGTGGTGTAATAAACAGGCCATCTTAAAGCCTCAAGACAAGGCAAATTCTCTGGAACTATTGTGGCTTTGCTCTTTGTTGTGTCCTATACACAGGGCCATGGTGGAAACATCCATCTAATGGGGCACGATGAGGATTAGAACAGACTGATGGGGAATTTCTACACCAACTAATTTCACGATCCTTCTCACTGGACCATCTTCTTGCCTAGAAGAAAACTTTTATCTTCAAGAACCTAAAATCCTACTCTTTGATAAAGTGAGATCCATTCTTGCTTTCTTTTTTAATTTGTTTATGAGTACACTGTTGCCACCTTCAGACACCAGAGGAGGGTATCGGATCCCATTACAGATGGTTGTGAGCCACTGGGAATTGAACTCAAGACCTCTGGAAGAACAGTTAGTGCTCTGAACTGCTGAGCCCTATTACTGTCTTTTTTGATCTCACTACTCAGAGGTAACCTTTCCCTCCTCCACTTCTATACCATTTCTACTGCTGACCCCTGTCTTGCATAGGGTAAGGTCACTTCAGTGAGTCTGGCTCCTGTACAGCTAAGTCTCTTATTATAGTTGTGGTCTCTCTTATTATAGCCCTAAAGTATAATGTTATAACTTGAACACACTAGGAAATCACAAATCAAGTTAGACAAGTTAGAGACTGTGCCTTTCTCTATAGTGTTAGACACAAGTCATGTGGGGTGGGAATGGCGGCTCCGACAGACTAGATCCCAAGCTTGGGCAGAGCATAATTCTTGTCTGGTGTCAGGAAGGCTGTACACCAAACACGAAGATACGCTTTTAAAGGATAGTTACGTGAGCAATGTTGATCCACTTCTCGATGACCCTGGCTCGCTGCTGAGTTTTGAGTTCCTTGCTCCCCAGGACGGTGCTGACGACACACTTGGTGAGCGTATTAAACTGAGAGATGGTGGCACGGATCGTAGGAGCCAAATGCTTGTTTTCTTTTTTATCCCGCTGAGACCAGATGCAGCCCAGGCAGTGGTGAGGCACTACCTTCTTGAACAGTTGCTGAAACAAAACAAGAATTGGCATCAGGAACACACAGGTGCTTTACACAACGTGTCATCTGGGACATCTGGAAATGGATGGCTTGTAAGGGGACAAGCCATCTTTCTCTGCTCGCCTTGCCACGTGGTATCCATCTTAACACACAGAATAAGTAATGGATGAACGGATCAGAAAGGCCCACATGGTTTGTTGCTTGCTTTTGTTTTTTGAAACAGAAGCTTGCTATGTAGTCCTGGCCATCTTAGAAGTTGCTACGTATACCAGACTGGCCTCAAACTCAGAGATCTGCCTGTGCCTGCCTCCCAGTGCTGGATGGAACTTAAGGTGTGAGCCACCATGCCCTGACTCCCACATGATCATTTAAATTTGCTTAACTGAGGGAAAAAAAATAACCAAAAGAAAATTTAAATCATCAAAGCCATTTTTATCTTCCCACCTTGCCTCAAAAGTCAAGTAACTCTAGTAAGATCGGTGCTACTAATCAAAAAAGGAAAGTGGAAATGATCATTTAGCCTCAAAATCCTGGACACTCAGAACACCAGCTTCTACCATGCAAGCAGATGCTCTGGGGTCACCTGGAAAGAAGTTCACGTAAGTATAACACTAGCCACATCTCTCAGTGCAACTGAATCTCATTGTTCACATAAACATAACACTCGCCACATCTCTTAGTGCAACTGAGTCTCATTTTTCAAAGCAGAGAAAGAATCTAACAAAGGGAGAACAATCAACCTCACATACTCGCAGAAGAATGGGGGGCCTAGAGACAACCTCACATACCCAGAAGAAAGGGGGGCCTAGAGCCTGGTTTTCAGGTTTTTTCCTTACAGCAATAAAAATAAAATATTTTTTTCTTTCCCTCATTCTAGCAGTTGCACGACAACAGATGGCTGACTAAGTCAGATTCTCATTTGTACAACTGAATATAAGGTGTATAAAGCTGGTATAAGAACATGGCCAGCATGTGCTCCAGATGGACTACGTAATCTACTTTCCATACTCTATCTGCATCCCCAGTGGATGGAAACTTTGCAGTTCATATGCTGCAAAAGTTAAGTGCTGAAGAGTAAAACTACCATGGCAACTGCTAATTCTTTGACTATGTTTTCCAGCAAACTCCGAGCTATGAAATGTGACTAACACAATCAAATGTGCACAGCACATAGAAACGGTCAAAATTCAAATGTGCAGGAAGCACACGTGGAGACAGGCTGCCAGATATGGTCACGTGGACTCAATGAGCTTACTTCATCCTTACTCCAGCCTTCACCCCTTTACAGTCCTCCAAATAAACAGTTCGGCTCTTGAAATATTTATGAGTCCGAAGAGAGAGAAATAGCCACAGCACCGGGCAGATTCTGTTTCGCTAGGATTAGAATTCTTTCTTCCCTCTGTGACCCGAGCTCCGAGGAAAATGCACTTTCACCCAGGGCTGCAGAAGAGCCGGGCTTGAATTACTTACACGAATGATTCTCACAGAGCCTTAATTCTCCTTTTACAGACATAGACTCTCTCTAAGACTCGGTAGGACTTGTAGCTCGCCCCCCGGGCTGCCCACTGCCCTCTGGGCCAACAGTACGGTCACCACCCCACATTTTAAGTAGAGACACATATGAGATACAGTGAGAAGACCTACTGCGTCCATGTAGGTCAGCTGTTCTGCCACGAGATCTTCTGAGAAGTTTGTGAATTCTGCTGATCCTCCACTCTCCGGTTCCTCTTCCTCTTCCAGGCTGAAGGAGCTGGTGTTGAGCAGTCCATCTGTCCACAATGGGGGGACAGTCAGTATGCGGGTGCCACAGAAGGCTTGGTCACAGTGTCAAACTACACTTCTTTCATTCAGGAAGAAGAGGGCTAACTCTTCAGAAAACCACAGGGAGAGACAAACAAGAACGATAGATTGGAGCAAAATGGAGATCCAATCCCAAGTGTTCTCATGATCTTATTAAGCTCAGAGAGGCGTTGAGCGATCCCTGAGAAACCATTCAGAGGCTAGCCTAGGCAAAAACTGAAGAGGCAAAACTGAACACAACCTCATCTCAGCCCCGACCAACTCCATCAATGTTTCCGGGACGAAACTAGCTAACACCTACAGCCCAGCCCTGCAAGCCTTGATTGTTGAGCCACAGAGAACCAGATGCCTAAAAGACTGAGCAAGGCTGCCGGCCAGGGTTTGGTAAGATAGGATAGGTCATTGGGGTTTCAGAGATGTGATGAGACCTGTAGAACTTTCAACAATCCTGAGCAGACTCAAATGCTGCTAAATCAAAGGGTTGCCGTCAGATTTCACATAGAGAGTGAGAAGGTGAGAAACAGATTGGGAGTAAATGCCCTGGCAGCCTAGACCACTGATCATCCATCCCAAAGTTACACAGCTCAGAGCCTGAAGAAGTCAACTGGAATCACTGCCCAGGGGTCCATCTGAAACGCTGAAGGGCCCAGCTCCAGCCTCCTCTTTGAAGTCTCCTTACTGAAGCCTTCTCCCAGGTCCTCTCACTCCCACCACTCTCCTTGGTCTCTTCCAGTCAAAGCTGAACTTGTGCTGGGGCTGGGGGGAGCCTAGCTACACACAGAAGCATCCAGGCAGAAATCCAGTTCAGTGTTACTACTCCCTCTGCCTGGTTACGTTTTTAAGCCTTTTCCTTCTCCTTATGGGGGACATTGTTAGGCATCTTGTATTGAATTGATGAAGCTTCTTCAAAGCTTCCGATGAGAAATGAGGTGCTCAAAGTGAGACTGTTATCTGTCCAGTACCATGTGCTACCTGCCCGCTCTGGTGGCAGGGCTGTGATTACAGGACTGGCTCTGGACCTCAGAGCTGAGCATTCTGTGGTGAATGGGATTGGTAGGAGAGCGTCACTATCTAGTCCTGTTATCCTGGATACAAGCAAAAGCACCCATCAAAGAGCTAAAATCCCACCCGGTGGAGGATGTTAGCGCCTGATGTCAGTACTTCTCCACTCAACTCTGGCACTTTCTCATTTAGTGAAGAAGAAATCAGATGTGCCAATCAAAGGTTCAAAGAATCTTCTATCCCTCCTGATGGCTACAATGTACTTTAATACCCATAAAACAATGCAGAAGCTGTCCAGCTTCCGCCAAGGAGAGTACAGGGTAAGGACTAACATCACTCACACATTCATTCATTCATTCATTCAGTACTTGTAAATCTGGCATGCACCTAGAATGTCACTAAGTGTGAAACCTGTGATCCTTTCTCTCTGGGACCTGGTCTATGCTTTCACTGCTCCTGCCTGAGTCTCCAGGGGTTAAGTAAAAATCTCTATGCACAGTTTTACTTTTGCAAACACACAGGAAAGCTCACTGCTTTCCAGAGTATGGCATGGGGGCTGGGGGGGGGGGGTGCGAGGCACAAGGGAACTAACTAAGCTCCGGACATTCCTCTTCAGGAACGGAGCCTGTACTTTATAAACAGGGCCTGGAGCATTCTTGATGACAACTGCCCACACTTAGGAAAAGATTCATTCTTGGGTATTGCCTAAAAGTTTTTGTGAAGTCAGGCCACCTCCCTAGTCCCTGCCTCTGCCTGCCAAAAGAGCTCTGCCCTCCAGTCCCTGAGCTGGAGAGGACCAATGACTGGTCCCACTGGTTCCCCAATTAGGCATGGGGCCAGAGGCGGCCCCAGTTGGGCGAGCTGGGCTCCAGTGCAGCAGCAGCAGCAGCAGCAGCAGCAGCAGCAGCAGCAGCAGCAGCAGCAGCAGCATTTTCTACCAGAGCACAAAGCTGGGCGGGAGGGAGGAGGCCCTGAAGGGAGCTGAGGTCTGGCAGCTGGAGCTTCCAGGGTATTCAAGCATTCCCGGCAGATGAGGTCATCTGAGATACAAAGCCTTTGGCAATCTGAGCCAAATGATGCAACTGCATTCCCCTTCTCTGGTCCCCAGTCCATACAAACCACGCAACAGGTACTGGGTGGAATTGAAAGTTACTGTATTTGCTTTGGCTTTGGGGTAGCATCCCTTATCTGCGTTAGGAGCCGTTTCCTTTCCCTCACTGAGGAAACCGGACATTACTTCAAGGAAATGCCCATCAGAAGTTCCAAGTGGGTCAGCTGCCATGGCAACTGTTACCCAGCGCCTCGGTGAAAGGATATATCATCACACTGGAGCTCGATGGAACCTCTTGACTAATTTCTGCAGAGCTTGGCAGTCCGCACATTCTATGGCCAGCAGTGGTGGCTCTGCATTTGTCCTTGGAAGCTAGAGGTCAGCCTCCAATAGGAAAAAACAGCCTCAGAAACTTCCCTTTGATTCCGTCACTAGAGACAGTCGATGTCAGCAATCGGGGTTGCCAGGGGACATGACACTAATGCTTTTTAGGGAAAGGGAGGAACACCTCTTCCAAGCTTTTGTAAGAGGGGAGTGGACTTGAACCCTTGCCAGCCTCACAGGGTTGATTGGTTGTCACCCATTTATATCTGATAGAACATGTTAGGTAGAGAAGCAGTCAATCCATGCCGACAAGGGAAAGTTAAAAATAAATAAATAAATAAAGGAACCCTGTTCCTGGCAAGAGTGGGCACCCTCGGCAATTATTTAGCTTCTCTGAGCTGGTTTACAATTTAGTCTTTAAAAATCATAAATCCAATCTTGGAAATCCCTCTTTTCACTCTGAAATTTTAAGGTTCTGAAGTTTACAGTTCTCTAATTTTACACCTATCCCAATTTTCTGAGGGTACCAGAGCTTCCTGAGTCAATGAATGGGGAACGCCCACACTGCAGATTCCTAGTAGAGGTTTCCCTCTGACCAAACAGGTACTCACTGTCGGAATCCACGTCCTGCTTTTGAAACTGTTCAAGAAGGTTCTGTGCCCTCCTCTCTGGGTCAGAGCCAGGCATCATCTGTTTGAGATACTCCAGCAGCTTCTGAAGGCAAGGGAAGTGAGGGGGCTCCCGGAAGTCTTCTGCACACTGGTCAAGCCAGGCCCTCAGGATGGAAGCAATGGCACTGGGGAGGAGAGATGGAGACTCAGTGAACCTGATGCCTATGGGACTCAAGACAGGCTCTGGACCCCACAGCTGGTAGATAAAAGGGGTTGGGGGGATTAATAACTTTTTGTTGTTAGAAAAATCCAACCAAGGCAGACAAAAGATGAGAAGAGGATTTACTGAGTTCCAAACAATCCAAACAAAAGCCACTAACTGTGCATTTGCTCAAATTAAAGACCAGAAAACCAGTGTGTGGTAAATAAGAAACTTTCTACCATGCCTGACAACTGAGTTCAATGATGCCTGGGTCCCACATGGTGGAAAGAAAAGAACAATGTTAACAAGTTGTCCTCTGACAGCCTGCGCTGTAGCATGCTCGAGCCAGCCCTTCAGACTCCCACACAAATAGATGAACAAATGTAATAAAACAGAAAAGTAGCCTAAAACTAGCCATATTGATAACTTAGGACATAACTGGCTGCCACTAGGCCAGAAATCATCTGGAGTAAGAAGTCTCCAGGTTAATGGGGAAATGCCTGTTTAATCTTATAAACTAGGGCTTTGGCACAAGGACTAAAGCTTTCCTCATAAAGTTATCCCTTTGTCTCTCAAATTATAATGAGACTGCGTGTCAGGAACCACTGGGTGATGGAGTCACAAGGTCCCCCAGGTGCCAAAGCACAAGGACAGCCAGATTCACTGTGGGTACTTGGCATGCTACTGACACCTTCTGAGAACTAAGGGTGTTGTTGCCTCTAAGTTATGAGTAGCTCCTCCCTCTAGAGTAGAGTCAGAGCAATGACAAAGGGGTAAACTGCAGGGCCATTGCTCCATGCTTTGTAGTCAGAAGACTTCAAAGACACTTCAGTTAATTCCACACCAGGCTAGTCTGCCTCCCTAATAACACACTCCATCGCAAGGGATGCTCACTGATGCTAGCTGGAGAAGGTATCAGGGAGAATCAATAAATTCCTGTGCATCCCAAGGCAAAGAAACCACACTGTCTTAGCTACAGTGAGGAAAGTCTTTGACCTACCCCAAAGAGTGTATGTGTGTAGGTCAGAGGGTAGCCTCCTAGACCACTCCTTACAAGCCATCTGCCTTGTCTGCTGAGATGGGTCTCTCACTGGGACCTGGGGGTCACTGCTAGGCTAGAATGACTGGTCAGCAGGCTCTAGAAATACTCTCTCGTCTCTCTTTCTGCAGCAGTGGGATGATAAACACATGTCACCACATCCAACCTACTTTTTTTTTTTTTAATCCACAGGTGCTGGGGATCCAACCTGGGTCCTAGATCTTGTGTAACAAGTATCTCTCAGGCTGAGGGATCCCTCCAGAACCACAAAAATGTTTTTTGAAAGGGTTTGGGATATAGCAGTGGCACAGCATCTATCTAATGGGCACAAGTATTTTTGGGTTTGGTCCACAGAATCAGAATCAAAAAAAGAAAAATTATGATTATCTACTACACTTACACAAATTGCTCATACAATTAAAAGCTAGAGTAGAAGTTAGTATCCAGTGTGCAGAAGCACAGCAGCCTGTTACAGTGCCTTAACTCCCAGCTGCACTTCCTACCAAAGAGCTAAGCTGAAGTCAGGACTGGCTACCACAAAAGTCCACTGAGAGTTAACTCAGCTTTTGGAGTTCAAGTACCAAGAGCAGGAATGTTTACACAGTGACTGTTTCTCTATGTGGGCATCACTGTTTCACTTCTGTGGTCTACAGGGCATCTGGAATTGCTAATATTTAATTATCTATACGAAACAAGTGACATTAAACTATCACCATTATAGAAGTGACTTAATAATCTAAATCTTTAAATTAAATAAAATTAACAAAGCAATACTTCCCTCCAGAAAGCTGAAAGAAAGTAACCTGGGCTTTGGATTAAAATTGAAAACAGGAGCTTGGGCAGTGGTGACACACACCTTTAATCCCAGCACTTGGGAGGCAGAGGCAGCTGGATCTCTGTGAGTTCCAGGCCAGAGCCAGTTCCAGGACGGCCAGGGACATACAGTGAGCCCTGGTCTCAGGAACAAACAAACAAAATGAGTACAGTGAAGGCAATGACTCCTTCGGGGCCCTCATGTCGTTAGCATGGTTCCTTTCAGTTACCGAACTTAAACATCATGCTTTTAAATATTTATCAACAGTTAATATTCCATAATTCCACTAATTGGCCTTAGTAGAATATTTTTTTAAAAAGAGGGGGGTGCGTACACAAAGGCCAGCAGAACATGGGTCTGGAGGAATCCGGCAAGCATGGGAGGGAGGGGGAAGGGTAATTTTGATAAAGATACATTGTATACATGTATAAAACTGTTAAAGAATACACACACACACACACACACACACACACACACACACACACACACACACGCATGCACGCGGAATAAATAGGGAGAAGGAAGAAACCAGAGAAGAGAAAAACAGAGACAGTCTAAGCAAGGGAGCAGACCCTTGCCCTCCGTCCAGCAGAACTCCTCAGCTTGCCAGGAACGGAGGGTTTCTGGAAAGGCCTGGACCCTTGCCCGAAGTTCACAGTAGCCTTATGTTTGCCAGGCCTGGGAAGAAACTTTCCATTCTCAATAGAACAAGCAGCAGATACAAATGCCGGGCTGTTGACAGGGGAAAGGGGACAGCAGCTTTTCCATCTTCCCAGGCTTGGCTCTGCTTCTCTCCAGGACTGACTGCGAGGATTAAGGGACCTTACCAGGAAGGGAGATTCTGGCTGCAGTCACAAACATGCAGGCAAAGTGAGCCTATCCCACTGGAGAAGTCATTTGTCTCTGTGCGCAGAACAAGAAGGGGCCAGGAGAAAGGAAACCCCAACTTCTTACCATCTGTCAACTTGGAGAGTTTGTTCACGTGGTCCCACTGACCCCTACCCGGAGAAGGGACAGAAAACACCTGCCTGCATCTATCCAACACTGACTGGTGGTGATTTCAAATGACATAATGTCAATGGGACCTTCTGAGACACATCAAGAAACTCAAAACTGGTAATATGCTTACAATGATCTACCAAGGGCCACAAAAGGAAGGGACTGTGAATGGCTTGGTGAAATCAACTCAAAGAATTTGCCTCCAATCATGGAGACAAACTGTGCCTCAACATTTGTGACCCCACACCTGCTGGAAGAAGGTCACAGCTTTGAACAAATACTGCACATGTGGGCAGGACCATGTATGTACACACCAACCTGCACATACACACTAAAGGTCACATTAAGGCAAAGCAATTCAAAGATATCAAACTAGAAGATATTAACAAGAAGACAGGAAGTCTATGTAGACCAGAGGAGTACCAAAGTCAGATGGAAAGATTAATAAGATTATACAGCAGTCTACATTAAGGAGAAACACCGATGTACAGCTTTCTTATCCAAGATAACTCTTTAATGGGTCACTCTTCTATCCTAAATGGAAGCGTGAGTCTGATCGACATGCCAGATGGGTGGCAGCTCCAGCAGGCATGTCTGATGGCAGAGGGGATTACCAGCATGCGGTTTCCTACCTCGGGCATTCTTGGCAAGAATCACCTTCCCACCTGCTGCAAAAGCCTATGGGAGAGACACACGTGGTCATGGGCCCTGCTAAGGTCAAGTCTGAGGCCCTTCCTTCCAGGAGAGACCTCAGGGAGAATCTACGTGACTAACTAAACTCCCGTTACTGAGTACTCTTTGTTTTCCATACCCACTCACTAATTATGTGGTAAATGTCACAACAGAGGGTTCAGGGACTCACAGAAGTACTGTCTTCCACAGGGAACCTGGTCAAAGCTTCAGGAGGGTCTCCCTAGGAGCAGAGATCTTAAGGATAAGAAGGAATCAGAATCAGTAACAGGGAAACTGGAGCAGCATGGTAAACAAGGGTCTCAAGGTAAGACAGCCAAACACTGAGTAGGCTTGAGAAGTGTTTAATGAAAGTACAGAAAGAGGGATGAGCACATCGCAGTGACACATGCTATGCCCAGGTGACACATGCTATGCCCAGGTGACACAAGCTATGCCCAGGTGACACATGCTATGTCCAGATGACACAAGCTATGCCCAGGTGACACATGCTATGTCCAGATGACACAAGCTATGCCCAGGTGACACAAGCTATGCCCAGGTGACACATGCTATGCCCAGGTGACACAAGCTATGCCCAGGTGANTGCCCAGGTGACACAAGCTATGCCCAGGTGACACATGCTATGCCCAGGTGACACAAGCTATGCCCAGGTGACACATGCTATGCCCAGGTGACACATGCTATGCCCAGGTGACACAAGTGGTGCCCAGGTGACACAAGCTATGCCCAGGTGACACATGTTCTGCCCAGGTGACACATACTATGCTTACTGACTGTTTGGCTGGCACAGGTTGTACTTGGTAACACCTGGTTAGCAGGGTGCCTTGCTAAAGGGGTGAGCACAGGAAAATTTTCACACTTCCCAGCCACACATAGGCCTTTGGGCTTGTATAGTGAGAGGACTGACAGGCCACCAAAGCAGCAGCTGCCCTCCAAACACAGATTTGACAAACCTAGAGACTATGAGTAGGTATATCAAATTATCCTAAAATTCCAATGGTGGCTATACACTTTAGAATTAATAAGTTTAATGCAATGGTTTAGGGGCACTGCATCTCTCCCTTAATGTATAGCTACCAAGCCAGAAATAAGATTACCACTACACAAAAAGAATAATTTTGTCCACTTGGAGGTATGTTTTTCCTGCCCTAGAGTCTATTTGAGATGATAGCTCATATTTAATCATTGCCAGAAGATAAGACACAGAAAAGTTTGGAAAAATAGCAGAATGTTTCCTTATTCTGGGACATTCTCTACAAACTCGACCCCATCCTGGAGCAAAGCGGGAGAAAGTGCAGTCTAAGAGCACTGCGCATGACTGAGGAACACGCATGTCTGGGGAACAAGCATGTCTGGGGAACATGGCTGTGCTCCTGCTAAGCCTTGCTGGTGGGCTGTAATGCATGCTGTCAACCTTGACCCTGACAGAGCTGGGCCCTCCACCTTGTTCTCCAAGTCACAGAATGCTTTTCCTGAGTCGTAGGGAACCGTGCCAGACTGAGGCTATCACCGCAAGATGCTTTCCTTGATGAGAAAGAACAAGGGACAGGACAAAGTTTCTCTTCTTTTCTCCTCCCCTCTTCCCAGAAGAAGGGACCCCGTACTATCGGGACTTGTCAGGGTCTTCTGCTCAGCATCCGGTACTTTCCTTTGTCACACTGTGGTGTTTGTGGTAAATGGGGATTAAAACACCAGGGTGGGAATGGAAGGAGGGGCTGTGATAGGGCCAGCGGAAATAAATGGAAACAAAGCCAAAATCAAGATGGAAGCACAAGGAGGCAGGGGTGGGGAGAGGGAGTTAAAAACCGCCTCAAGGCGAGACAAGCAGAGGAAGGTACACAGAGACAAAAGCTATCTATGGAGGGGGCAGGACGAGCTGTGCCTGGACCCTATTACCCGGAGTCAAGGTTACGCACACATCTGTCTTTCATTTCCACACTTACGAGAAATATTTTCATTCTTATCACCGGGGAAGAATGAAAGGATCCAGGCTGTAAGAGCATGGCCTTGGCTAACTCCAGGCACTGTCTCATCCACTGTATGACCCTGGACAAGTTCTCCCACCGCCCAGGCTACTCTCTGGTAGATGGAACAATATAGAAGGTCATTAGGAGAATTTTAAAGCACACACAGAGCACTGTTCTCACTCAGCAATCAATAACTTCTAACTATTATTAGAAAAGTGAATCAGCCATTCATCAAAATTCTAATTTCAGGACCTCACTAACTCCCTCCCCAATTCCCTGGTCTGAAGAAGGAGTTTGTGCATTATAAACAGGGGGCTTCTACTTACAACCTGCCCAAGTTTCACCCTGGATGGCGATTCCCTTAGAGGTGTCAGGTGCTACCAGGTAGGAAGGACGGGAAACAAGCCCTCCTTTGATGGGACTGACTGGGTCTTCCTTCAGCTTTCCTCGGTTCCTTCAAACCATTTCCTTCCGAGGGAACCAACTCAGACGTCCACATTTCACAAGAGCTGTTTGGGGACCCCACTGGTCTGGGTTTGAGGGTTCTGATATGCTCTTATTGCTAGCAAACCCCATGAGTGGCCCTAAATGTCAGGCCTGAGAACCAAAGACCTCGGTGTGATGCCCAGCTGACCTTGACTGTAAACACTTGGCCCTGAACTAACTGCCTGATCTTGGTCAAAGCACACAAGTTTGATTAACCTTCCACTGATGGGCCTACGGAGTGAGAGCAGGATCTCGACACACTTGGGGGGGGCAAAAGAAAATACACTATAACTAAAAGAGCACCCTGAAGCAAGGTCAGCACAGACAGGCAGCAAAGGTGGGGGCTAGAGACACAAGGGGAAAACAAAAACCGCTGCCTTCTACTGAGATAAGAATCCACAGAAACCTAACTGGTTAGGACGTCTGTTAAAACTGTTTCCAACAGGTAGAAAATACAATCATGGGGCTGGAGAGCCGGCTCATTAAAAACTCTTACAGAGGCCCCAGGTTCACAAATGCCTGTAAATATGGTTCCAGGGGATCTGATGCCTCTTCTGACCCCTTAGGGCATTTCACACACATGGTGCACAGACACATACAAACAATAAATCTTAAAAATAAGATACCGGGCTGGTGAGATGGCTCAGTGGGTAAGAGCACCCGACTGCTCTTCCAAAGGTCCGGAGTTCAAATCCCAGCAACCACATGGTGGCTCATAACCACCCATAACAAGATCTGACTCCCTCTTCTGGAGTGTCTGAAGACAGCTACAGTGTACTTACATATAATAAATAAATAAATTAAAAAAAAAAAAAAAGAAAAATAAGATACCGTCATCTCTGATTTTTCTCTTTTTAAAGAAAACGGCTTTAAATTCAGCTTAAGTCACTGACTCTTCTCTGGTCAGAGCACCAGTTTCCTCTCTGGGGATTTCCATCCACAGCTCACAAAAAGAAACCATTTTTTAAAGCTATGGTTTTCCTTCTCTTTTTCTGCCCTGTATAAACATTTAAAAGACAATGGCTTTCTCTTTAGTGTGACACATCTGTTTCTTCTGTTTACTTAAAGGATAAATACATATTTCTCTCACATTATAACCTTTAGCTCTTCTAACCATGGTGGCATCCTAACTGCACCGTTCTGTTGATGCATCTGGTTTTGGTTGAGTCTGAGACTGACTCTGTGTCCGAGGCTGGACTCAGACTTAAGTGTGCTGACATTACAGGTGTGCACCTCCATGCCTGAGCCTGGTGTGTTATGTCTTATTTTGGTTTGGTTTGGTTTTTGAGACAAGGTTTCTCTGCATAGCCCTGGCTGTCCCAAAACTCACTCTATAGACCAGGCTGGCCTTGAACTCAGAGATCTGCCTGTCTCTGCCCTCCGAGAGCTGGGATTAAAGGCGTGCACCTCCATGCTCAGCTTTATGTCTCATTTTTGATGGGTTTCCCACCTCAAAGCTCTCTTCTTTTCCCCATTTTCCTTACAATTGCTCAAATTCAATTGCCTTCTTAGGGCATTTGGGTTTTCTGGAATGACTACTGATTGCAAACATTCCAGGAAGAGTTTTCAAATACTTTCACTGTAATCTCCCCAGGCACTAATAACTCTGGCCTCAGCTTTTCTTTAAAGATGCCGGCCATCTTGGGTTAATACTTTTCACTAGCTCTCCTACCAGCCAGAGCCCTGGGGTCAGCACCCCCAGCCTCTTCGAAAGGTCACAAGAACGACACTGTATCTTCTGCTCGTGGAGAAAGGAAAATAAAGACGGTTTCAACCATATGAAGCATGGTGATAGTAAAGAGTTTGAGAAAACAGACTTGGCATTCCAGAAAGGGAGGGATGGGACTCAATTAAAGAAAAAGAAACAGAAGCCATTTCTACCTTAAAGAATACTGATTAAAGGGGAGTAATAAAGCGTCATTGCCTGGGAGGGGGAAGTTCATCTCTTTAAATAAAGTTACACACCCTACACTTCCTCCACCCCAACTCCATCCCCCCCCCCCCAAACTCTCATACATTTCAAAGAACCCACGTGTGACAGCTGGGTGGTTACCGCCCCTTCCCTGCATCTGTTCACTTCCAAGGTCAATGGCTACAATAAATTTGTCCTAGGGAAAAATTTCTTCTTCCTTTCTGGTTCAAGTTCTGGTACTGGAAAAACAAGCGCTTTGTCATGTCAAATGTTGGCGGAAGGGCGGAGAGGGCACAGGTGAGATGAATGGGGGCTGGCCTGTTTTCTTCCATAACAGGAAGTGGGTTTCCTGATTCCCAAATAATGGTCATTTCTAGGAGTCCCGGGTAGGGGTGAGGGATAGGGGACCATGGCACAGCTCGTTCTCTAAGTGGCTCTAGTCCTCTAGTCCTAACAAGTCACTGTGTGGCATCGGTCTTAAAAGCTGGAAGCCGTGGATACAGAATTCTTGGCTACTTGAGGCACTCTCTGTTGAACCAGCTGATATTTATGCCCTGAGCAACCTGATAACTTGTTTTTTAAACACATAAAGAACACCAGGCAGTTCAGGTTCAAGACATCAGAAACCACGTTTCATCTGTATTTCCATATTTTCCATCTTTATAGTCCTTTGTTAGCTTGATTATGTCCATTTTAAAATATCAGAAATGACTGGCAACTTGGTACGTGGAAGTTTATATAAAGTATATGGATCCTGCTACAGTTTACAATAACAACAACAAAAAACCCTGAAAAATCAAACCATTTTGGGCACTCTGAGGTTCATGGGTAAATCCGATAGTGAGTCCCAGTCCCTGCTCCCAGTTCCCAGCAGGTCCACAAAACTGAAGGCAACTGGCCTGAGGTGGGTGTTTGGTTTTCAAAAAGTCACTAGATTCCTGTTGGGTGCTGTCCACCTGAAATCACAATAGAACAGATGCACAGCAAAGGAAACCAGCAGCATTTGCCACTCCTTGTAGTCCCCGGCAGCACAGTGTCCCCTCTCCGCTCTTTATTTATGACGTCAGGAAACAGCTGTGACGTCATGACTGAACAATAAACAAATCAGAGCCCCACTCCTTTTTCTGACAGTTTGATTCAATCTGTTACATATGCTTTCTCAGAGGAAAACACAGTCAGGGAAATTTCTCAAAAGCCTAGTATAGTACTTAAGACCACATTTCAGGTTTTTGTTTTTGGAAAACTAAACACACTTATGTCAGCTATCAGTGAATTGAAAAGAACTTGGGAGATTGTGTACTCCAAAGAGCTCAATTTTCAAATGAAAACCCTGAAACCAAGAGACATATAGTGACTACACAGAAGCCATTTGGGCTGGTAAGGGGCAGAGTGGCGGCAAGGAGCTGGGTGTCTCATCTTCCAAGTGGCTGCCTGGACCACTGCAGTATTTAAATCACCTGATTAGAAGGAACGCAGGTGGACACCATTCTAAGGAGCCTGCTTAGAGGTGCACAAAGACTGTGCAGCAGGCAGGGTTTCCTACCAAGGCACTGTGCTAATTAATGTCATAGCACCAAATGGGAGGGACCCGCCTTGTCCTGTGCATTGTGGGATGCCTACCATCATCCTTGTCCCCTGGCTACTAGATGCCAGTGGCACACACCCAACTTAGGCACAACCAGTGTCTCCAAATGCTAGTCAATATCTTCCTGGAGACAAAGTCACCCTGTGAGAACAGTGCCACAAAACCATGCCTTCTGTGCAGTCATAGGCAAGACAAAGGTGATACTCACTGCCCTGTGCTGGGGCAGGAGGTACGGGTGCTTGAGGAGCTGCAGTATTACATACAGACTGGGGGTGAGGGGCTGCAGTGTTACATACAGACTGGGGGG
>NC_034594.1:125606423-125616887 GCF_900095145.1 Mus pahari
AGGGGCTGCCGTGTTATATACAGACTGGAGTGGGGGGGGTGCTCCCTGGTTCCTTCTCAGGAAAACAAGGGAGGTCATATAGATATGGACTCTGTCAGAAGGACAATCAACAGAAAAGACAGTATAAGATGGTAATGGGGACATGGGATTCAAATTAATAAAAGGAGAAAAAACTGGAAGAAAGAGGAGTGGAAGAAAGAAAGAGGTCACCAAGAGACGGGGTTTTAACATTCCAGAGTCTGGGGGGACAGAGCGACCTATTATAAAATAAAGTGCTATGCGCTCATCGGACACAATTCTTTTAAAAAGGCAGCTCAGCTTGAGCAAAGGGGTCAAGAACTTTCCACCAAGTCACTGCGAGGCTCTGGGAAAGGACTATTGTCCCCAGATGACGGACCCCTCAGGGGAGTTCTGTGTGAAGCTCTTTGTTAAGGTCTCATGTGCTTAAAACTCCAAAGCCCTTTAAAACAGCTTAGCCTGGAGTTTCACCCACATTAGTGCCCTGAGTGTACAATTAATTTCAGTGGGACTTTAAAATAATGAACATGGCTTTTCACATCCAGGGTACAATCAATGTTCCTAACTGCTACTTCCCCCAAACCTATTTAATCTAAGGACACCCTCTGGGAAGCAGAAAGGCTCTGGGTATGTTTCAGACTGTACTCTTCCTGGTTCTTCCTGTGGCTAATCACATGGTAAACTTCCAGATTGACTGCCTTCCGACAAGTGTGGGTGAAAATGTGCTCTGCACTGAGTTCACTCGAAGCTCGGCACTCGGTCACGCCAGTCACTGGAGACTTGTGCTTTCTCTTCTGGATATTCACAAACTCCCACCAGTACAAAAAATCATATTCTAGTGACTTTTCATGGATGAGCAAAACCAATTTTAAACACTCTAATCTTGCAATTTCCTAACCCTGAAGTGCTCAGGGCTCACTCAAGGATCTGAAGCTGCAGATTCTAGTCCATTAGGTTAAGTCTCAACCTCCCTGACGCTCTGACCCTTTAACCAAGTTCCATGTGTTGTGGTGACACCCACATAAAATTATTTTGTTGCTTTATAACTGTAATTTTGCTACTGTTATAAACTGTAATGTAATATCTGATATTTAGGATATCTGATAATGTGACCCCAAAGGGGTGGGGACCGACATTGAGAATCACTGGCCTAGAAGCAGATTGTCTTCATTTCTAAAGAGCTTCATGGATGCTGAGCTGTAGGTGTTCCCATCCTGATGATCTATCTTAAAATGTTCTGTCTATACAAATCTTAATTCCTGCTGGCGCTAAGCTCAGGAAATCCAAACCTTAGGCGAACGACTACAGTCTTCTACAGTGTAACCTCAGACTCGCTTCAGCCCCACAGACTCTCCTTGCCCACATGCAGCACCATGAAGTAGCTCCAACAACTCTCTGTTGCTTTTCAAAATCCCACGTACACTGAACTTCCTCGACCTGGCCCTGCTGGTCCCTCTGCCTGGCCAGTTTCACTGTCCAAGGCTTGATTGTCTTTCAAATGTCACTCCTCCCAGAGACCATCTCCTGAAGTGACAATTTAATGGTTTTCTTGTACCATACTTTGTCCTTGACTTTTTTTTTTCCGAGACAGGGTTTCTCTGTGTAGCCCTGGCTGTCCTGGAACTCACTTTGTAGACCAGGCTGACCTCAAACTCAGAAATCTGCCTGCCTCTGTGTCCCGAGTGCTGGGATTAAAGGAGTGCGCCACCACGCCTGGCTTGTCCTTGACTTTTTAATATGTATATTAAATATTTCTATAATAAAATTATTAAGAATAAAAAAGGAGTCTTTTACTTCCACACCTATAGTCTCTAAGGCCTGCAAATCATCAGGAAATCTCCCACTCTTTCATTTTTGGCCCCAAATAAGTATTTGACACTAGAGATTATTTTTGGATCCCAGAATATTCATCCAATCTGTTCCAGAACACAGCCCCACAGTGGCCTGTATCTCCACACTATGGCTATTTCTTCAGTATCTTCTAGATCATTCTCTTCAATGGAAACAATTGCCCATTAACATACCTGGTACACAAACCAAAAAGCCTTCCTAACTCCCCAACCGTGTGTTCTGAGGATCTGAATCCTCCGTCTCTCCATTTACCACACCTCTATCCACTAAAACCACTTGGCCTCATCACTGGAACTCCCAGGACTGCTGGGCAGGAGTCACCTCTCAGAGCCCTCTTCACTTGATTAATGGCAGCACTGGACACCGGGTAGCCCATCTGGAACTCTGCTTCCCACGTCTTCTGGGATACAACTACCTCTTCTATCTTCCCCTACTGTGCTCACCTGACAGCTGTTCTAGTCCCCCTCATCAGAACTTCTGCTTCAGGAACCCAAAACAAGGAAGGGAAACAGGCCCAGTCTTTGGACCTTAGCGCCTCTCTGTCTCTCCCTTTAGTTCCCAGGAGAGCAAAGGCAGTCATGTGGCTCTAAATAACACCCAGGCTACCAAAGAGGACACCACCATCCAGAGAGTTCACTGAGGGCAGACTCATTGATTACCTCAACATTAGCATCTAAGACTCCCTTACTGATACACTTGCCCATCAAACTTGATCTCTATTCCCAGTCCTGTCTCAGAAAGCCAGGTTCTATGACAGCCCTTGGAGGTGTCCTAACCCGGTCTTCCAGATAAGCTATCTGCTTCAGTATCTACACAGGCAGAGTACCCCTAGCCCTTGCTTGAGTCCAGACTCCCATCACCCCTTGCCTGGACCCTTGTAAAGGTGCTAACCAGGCCCCCTACTATACCCTGGCCTCCATCCCCATGCCAACCTGGTAACCTAGGCTGCTGTGCTTCCTTCCTTCCTCAGCATCAGTATCAATGTCCTTCCCCAGGTCCCTCACACCCTTGCTTTGTTTGCACCTCCAGCTCATCCCGTCTTTCATCCTGAGCATGTGCCTCGCCATTCCCTGTATCTTCCTGCTATCCCATCCTCACAGCCTCTTCCATATCCTCTCTGCCCAGATGTCACATCGCTTGGCTCACACCTCATACCACTGTGTTCGGTCTACTGTCACCAGATCAGAGAGCCTCTTTCTCTATAAAGCCACGCTCCATGGGGCCCAGACACTTCTTTGCTACATACTTCACTCTTGTGTTTATTCTTTGTCTCCTTCTGCTAACACACAAACTCTGCAACAGCCAAGACAAGTTACTGCTGGCCACATGTTCTACTCCTTGTTTATCTTAGATCCCTTTCAAATAGCGCCTGGTAAAGCCAGAGATGCACACTGAGTTACTGTTGGGGAGAGGGGTGAATACCATTAGATCATTTTTAGATATATTTATTTTATTTTATTTATATGAATGTTTTGTCTGTGTACCACGTGTATACCTGGTGTTCTCAGAAGTCCGAAGAGGGAATTGGATCCCCTGGAACTAGAGTCGTGAGCCACCAGGTGCGTGCTGGAAACTGAACCTCGGTCCTCTGCTAAAGTAACAAGGGAGCCAAGGTACTATGGGGGAATCATGGTGGCACAGCAGCACCCACTCCAAACGCGTGGAACAGTCTGCTAAAGTACTTTGGTTTTGTTTGAGACAGGCTGGCCTCAAACTCACACTTCTGCTGCCTTGGTTTCCCAAGTGCTGGGATTGCAAGCACACACTGCCATGCTCACGTACCAAGCTTGAGCTTGGCCAAGACACTGTCCTGACTGAGAGTTAGAAAGGGTGCTAATGAGAAGGAAGACACACTCACTTCCGGATCACGGCCTTGGACTCAGGTGAACTTTGGCTTCCATCATCTTCACAGTTTGGGCCTGTCAGGTTTCCATACCTTTAAAGATGAAAACGGGCAAACAAGAACTGTCATAAGGCTGCTCTAACCAACTTTGGGCATAAACTAACATGTCAGGAATAATTAAGGAAATAAATACATATAAAATCGCACCAAAATAAAGCAGCATTGACCAAACAAACAAACAAAAAGCAACCCAAGATGGATAGGTAAATATACTCCAAACAGAAGCAGGCTGTACTGTGCTTCTTTAGGATGTTTGCACAATAATCTATAGTTCCCGGAATTTCTTCTATACATCAGGGTTTCATCTCAGCAAGAGGATCAGATATCACACACTCTAAAGAAAGCAGATTCCTTATGAACTCTCATACAAGCCTATCTTCCACTTGGATGTCTATGCCTGGGGCACACAACTGTGTGGCACGCTTGTGAATGGAGGCCCTATATGGGCACAGAGGTGCTGCACCCATGAGATACCTGAGAGTGTGGCCCCCTTTTGAGTAGATCAGGGTTGGAGGGTCCTGGAAACAACCTTGGACTCTTAAAGGCTAGGATGGAGACGAGGGCTGGAATAGAGTCTTTTGCTGCAGGCAACAGCTGTAGTTGTGACTACACCTACCCTAAACCAGGCTGACCTAGACAAAGGCTGGGAAGAGAACGAGGGTCCTGTTGTGGGGAAAGTATTCAGTGCTTAGAATTTAAAATGTTGCTTGTCAAAAAAAAGAAAAAAAAAGAAAAAAAAGAACAATAAAATAAAATAAAATAAAATGTTGCTTGTCACAGACTCAAATTTTTACTAAATAAGTTGACCAGTTCCCAAGTATACAATATGCTTTTCTTTTAACTCTGCATATGGCAAAGTTCATTTGGTATTATTATGTCATGTTTTGTTTTGCAGAGAGTATGTTTCTGGGGGCTGGAGAGGTAGCTCTGTGGTAGAGTGCTTTGCCTAGCATGCCCAAGGCCCTGGCTCCACTCCCCAGTTCTGTAAGCAACCTAAGAGAATATGTATTTAGTAATTGACACTCAATCCTTAAGGAACATTCCATTAACTAGAAAGGGCTGGGTTATTTCTGCAGTTTTTCCTCCCAAGAAGAAAGAATTCTGAGTCCCTGGAGTATGAAAAGCTGTTTGTCGCCCCAAGGGTTTCGAAACTAGAAATTATATTTGGTGGGTTTACATTTTTAAAGAGCACACTTTGTCTCGTATAATGGGATTAAAAGCTCTAGTAACCTATGGCTCCTTGTTCTCAAGATTTACAAATTCTTTACAAAATAAAAGCATGCTTTAATCGACTGTCAGTTCATCTGGTGTCCCAACAACCCCATCCTGACAAGTTCCAGGTTGAGTCTTTAGGCACTACACACACACACACACACACACACACACACACACACACTGCTCCTCTCTCCACCTTACTGGTTTCTTGGCCTCACAATGTTATTGTCCATGGTCTTGACCCTCCTGCCCAGTTCACCCTGGGCAGCACCTGCTTGGTGACAGCTTTCAGGGTTGCCCTCTGCTCTTCCTGACACAGATTAAGATTTCCTGACCCCACACAAGCCAGGCGGGAGTGGGAAATGAAGTGCCCAGTAAATAAACAAAATGGGATCCTTTTGGCTCTTTCTTTGGGCCACCATCACAGTGAACTGTGTCCTCACGCTGCCTCACAGCGGATTCTGTGGTTTGCTGAAGTAGGAGAGTCTGGGGAGGGTGCAGGAAAGGGAGGCCATTTGCAATGCCACCAAGCTTTCCTGGCTCTCCCCATAGCCCTCCTCACTAAACCGGGCTCTTAATCTTTGTTTTGTTATGTTAATTTGTCTGTTAGTTCTCTCTTTTATCTTCCTCCTGGAACAGTGAGAGATATAAATAGACAAGGGCGATCCAGCAGGGCCTTCAAGGAAAAAAAATACACATTTTACTGATAGCTTTCTTTCAGATGTTTCCACTTGAAGCTTCCAGACCTTCCTTTTTTCCCCCTTTTGTCTCTAATTTCTCCTGCTCTCCTGCTCATTTTTGGTTCTTTTTGGAGCTGAAGTGGAGGCTGGGTGACACCAACACCTATCTCAGCTCCTCCCACAGAATGCGATGCGACAGCGCACTGTGCCAGGAAAGACTGTGCATTCCTGGGCATTGATTAGCCTGTTACCATTAACAATGGCTAAGACCATATAACTACTTCTTCTCTCCAGAGTGTCTGTCCACAGTTCACAACTGGGATCAAGGTAACGGTGTGGAAATAACTCGGAGGCCTCCAGGAGCTGTCAATCATCAGCAAAGCTCGGAAGGGCACAACGTCCAGTTGCTCAAATCTTACTCCACCCGACCCATGCGGAAAACCTCCAGCTCTGCCTTTACTACATACCCAAATCCAAACACTTCTTAGCACTTCTGTTTCTACTCTGCCTCTAAAGGTGGCCATCTTCAAGTTAAAGCAAGTCAAAGGTCACTTAACTAATCTGACCTCTGGGTGTCTACCCACCCATCACAATTCTGTTCAGGACCTAGCCCTTCTCCCCTCAGGCCCCTCTCATGATTCCAGTCTGAGAAAAGACCAGTCTCTCCTCCCACAAACCATGAAATCTTCTGCTCACTGCGCTCGCTCGGTCCATAACTTCCACGTCATAACTTCCACGTCTCACCTCACTCACTCCTGACCATGATTCTCCACCTGCCTCACCAACCTGTCAACCGTCCCCCCCCCCCACTTTCCGCACCCCCACCTCACAGCTGTCTCCTGCTTCTGCTGCTTGCCATGGCAGGTTCCCTGGGGCCCTCAGATCTTTGCTGAAGTGTTGCCTATCCGTGTAGGCCTTCCCTACACATCCTGTTTAAAATGCAACCCGACTCTGACACCACCCCTTTGCCACCTGTAGTGGCTATTCCTGGTTGTCAACTTGACTATATTTGAAATGAACTACAATCCAGAATTGGAAGGCTCCCCAGTGAACTTATTCTGGAGGCTGGGAGATAGAAGTTTCTGATCTGGATCTTGGTATGGAGATCTTGAGGCATAGTGGCTATGGATTCCAGAAGATTAAGACAAGGAGATCTCTAAAGTCAAGGTCATCTGGGATTAAAGGTGTGGTGGCACACACCTTTAATCTGGGCTACACCTTCTGCTGGGGACCATATAAGGACATTGGAAGAAGGGAGTCTGGCTCTCGTTCTTGCCTTCTTGCCATGTGGGACTCAGCAACTGCTAGATCCTTGGACTTCCATTCACAGCTACTACTGAATCATTGTTGGGATTTGGACTGCAGACTGTAAGTCATCAATAAATTCCTTTACTATATAGAGACTATCCGTAAGTTCTGTGACTCTAGAGAACCCTGACTAATACACCACCTTACTCTCTACAGCTTTCAATATCTCCTACCACAATATAAGGTCAGCTTTGCCGGGTTGGGTATCGACCAGCACGTAAATTCTAGGGGAGTGGTATTTTGACTCTGTGCTCACTGCTCTTTGACACTTACAATGCTTGTACCCAGTGAGACCATGGCAGACATGCCAACTGACTGCTCTAATGTGTGGTTCAGAAACTGCAAAAGCACCATCTGCCCCATGCACAAAGGGTCTTAACCTGTCCTTTAAGGGCTTAGGACATTGGTTCTCAACCTTCCTAATGCTGTGACCCTTTAACACAGTTCCTCATGTCGTGGTGACTCCCTGACACAAGATCACTTTCATTGCTGTTATGCTACTGTTATGAATTGAAATGTAAATATTTTGGAGATAAATGTTTGCCAAAGGGGCTGTGATCCACAGATCGAGAGTCACTGGCTTAGGAGCATAAAAGTTTATTTTGAGCTTTGGCTGTAGTTATTCAAAAGCTCCAAAATTAACAAGAAAAAGGTTTTAAGATTTAAAAAAAAAAAAAAAAAAAAAAGATATCCTAGAGGCATTAGCAGTATGAAACCACAAAGGTATATGTACTTTTATAAAGACAAAGAAGGTGGGAAACCCTTCCAGAAATGAATGCACTAGTCAGGGGTGGCTGTCTGCTCTTGCCCTTTTCTTACCAGTATGGAGAAGTCATGCTCTATGGGAAAAACAAAAAGCGTCTAGCTTTGGAATGGAGAGCCCTTTAATGTTCATGTCAGAGTTGGTTTTACCAGACGAGGAAGGCCTCTTTGATGTTTCCCTGAACCTGCTCACAGCTTCCCATCAAAAATCAAAGTCAAGTTCACTTCCTCTCCTCTAAGGGTGTAAACAGAACACGTACATGTGTGTGTGCTTAATTAGTGGCAACAGAAAAGCTACAGACGAACCCATCAACAATGTCATCTCCAATTTCCACCAAGCCTCCTTAGGGCTGGAGATCAAAGCTCATCTCCCTTAGGCGTACCAAGGAGCAAGTGCCCTTTTTTATAAAACTTAAATCGAAATCCACACTGCCAGATGACTTTTGACATGGGTTTCTCATGTTGTCATCGGGCAAAAAGAAAGGCTTACAAATGCCTTGAATAGCTGTAAGCAATTATTAAAATTACTTGAATAAGAGAAAGAAAAAATATAATGTTTAAATCTGGAAGAGCCACTTCCAAGGAGATTGAAACCCATCTGAGCATAGCTTTTAACATGTATCTGAAGCAAGGGGTCCTAAGTTGTCCACAGACACCATCTCTCTACAGAGAGAACCATCTCATTTCTGTGCCCCAACAGCGATGTCTCAATAGAAGCAGATCAGGGTGCGGTCATCCTAAAGAACTTTGTGAGCCCTGCTTGATGCTGGCAAATGAGCCACTGGTAGTAGCAGGTCACTTGTTACATGGCAGGCGTGGTACCCACTGCTTGATGCTGGCAAATGAGCCACTGGTAGTAGCAGGTCACTTGTTACATGGCAGGCGTGGTACCCATGCTTTTTGGTGGGTTGTTTCACTCGATTCCCATAATAACCCTACAGGGAGCTATCACTCATCCAACTTCACAGAGAGGTAAAATGGGACCCAGAAAGCCTGTGTAAGAAAGCCTGGGTGACATCACTGGCAGGGAGAATAGGGACTTGAACCTTGGCAGGCAGGCTCTGGGCCCAGCACTAAGTCACTGCCCTCCCACACATGCTAGAAGGCCCTATTTGCGTGTTCATTTTACCATGTCAGGACCCTGTCCACTCAGTCATGGACTCATTCTTGAACTGCTTTAGTCATCACTGGATGAGGATTGTTTACTAAGGACTGTGCCCGGGTCCTTACTATTCTAGACATTAAGAATAAATCACTGGGGCTAAGGAAATGGCTCAGAGAGTACAAGTACTTCCTAAGTGAACACGGTAACCTCAGTTCAAGTCCCTAGTAGCCATGTTAAAAAGCTGGGCATGGATGCATATAATTAAAACTCCAGCAGAGGATGGAGACAGAAAGATTGATTACCGGAGCTACCTTCAGGTTCAGCCAATGACACTGTCTCACAGTAATGAGGCAGATGGAGAAGGACACCTAATATCCTCCTCTGCGTGCCATAACACACGCTTGCTTGCCAATATACCGAATATACACTACAACACACACACACACACACACACACACACACACACCTGAGCATCGTCAGAGAGTGAAGGGCAGAGCCGACAGGAGGTGAGGCCTGGGGCAAGCAAGCAAGTCAGGATGGCCTGGCGTGTCATGGCGAGAATGGGTTTTACTCCTCTCTTGCCTCCTCCTACAGCCCTGACACGGTGTAGTAGACAGTCAACACAATCCAGGATTAGCTTACCTTCTCCTGCTATGAGCAAAGGAAAGCCCAGGAAGGGCAGAGGGAGGAGGGGATACTTGGTGGGAACAGTGAATGACAGACAGAAGGGGCGAGTGAAGGAAGAGACCACACAGGAAGCTGCTGACTTAAAGCCCTCTGGGAGTCTTTGAATGAATCCCAGCTTCAGAACACTTGGGCATGCTTTCACTGACCCACAAGAACTCAAGTTGTAAGGCACGAAAGAACCATCCAGAACCTTCACTTGGGAGAAGGCCAGGCATGCAGCAGCCAACAGTTGTCTGGAACTTCACAGGAAGCCTAGGAAGGCTTTGCACTGCTTCCCAAAGACCAGACAGGCTTGTTTGGACGCACCCTGAATAATGCCCTCCTCGGAAGGCACTCCCGCCTCCCAGGTCTTTGAAAGACCTGGGTCATGGTCACTTAGTCTGTCTTGGCAAAGTCCAGTTCCCACTGTGAAGCTGGTTACTGAAGGAGAAAGGATAAGTCATGGGGCGGGAGCAGTGGGCAGGGAGGGGGTGTAGAGGACATATTCTAGGCATCCTCTGCTTAGAGAAACAGAAGCCAGGGTCCTTGAGTAAGTTTGTTATTATCAACAAATTTTTTTCTAAAGAAAGATGCCAGTGTTAGCAAGTACTCTTGTGGGGGCGGGTATATGTGTAAATATGAGAGAGGTGTATACATGCAGTGTATGCACTTTTCTGTGTGCAGATGCATACACTTCTGCATATATGCAGAGGCCAGAAAGAATGAGGGGTGGGCAGTCATTCTCTAGCTCTCTCTGAGCCAGGGATTCTCACTGAATCTGGAGAGAGGCTGACACCAGCAATTCTCCTGCCTCGCCCATAGTACTGTTATTAGAGGTGGGGTGGCCACAATGATGTTTTAGTGGGTATTTGGGGTTCACACTTAGGCCCTGTAGTGGCTATTCCTGGTTGTCAACTTGACTATATTTGAAATGAACTACAATCCAGAATTGGAAG
>NC_034594.1:125617152-125618593 GCF_900095145.1 Mus pahari
TGGGATTTGGACTGCAGACTGTAAGTCATCAATAAATTCCTTTACTATATAGAGACTATCTGCAAGTTCTGTGACTCTAGAGAACCCTGACTAATACAGGCCCTTTGCTCATGTGTGCTCTGACCCACTAGGCCATCCCTGAGGACTCAGAGCAGACTTAAGGGGGTTTGTGATATACATTTTTTTTTAAATCAATTGCTAGAAAAATGGTCAAAAATTGCTGCTTTAGACTATGAATTAAACTTAAAACTTTGCAGTTATCACTCAGAATATCCACATTGGTTTTCAAGTTCTTGTCAGTTTTCTAACTTCCAAATATATACATACTTTTAAAAGAAAATAATCTTTCAAAGTAACTCAATATTCTTCTCAGATTAAAAAAAAAAGGTAAATGTATCCTGAATCCTGTATCCTGTATGCCTGCTGTTGCTAAGCAGGGAAGGAAAGCAAAAAGCCTTTGCATCTCTTAGGTCTTACAAACCCTACTTCAGGAAGAAAAAGGCCTGGTTATAACGTGAGGCCAGGCCTTTGACAGCATCCCTTCAGTGCCTAGGTTACCAGAGCTTCACTACCGTCCCACGAATCAGGACTTTGCTGTCTCCTGTGTTCCCACAGTTCAGCTGCGTGGGACACAGGTCCACTGGGAAAAAAATAAATTAAAAAAAAATCAATTGAATAACCAAATCAAAGTAGCCAGGGAGCAGGGAGAGAACTTATTTCTAGTTTCCCTCATGTGATTATGGTGAGAGGTAATTCTAAAACAGCACCAGATTAAAGTTTTCTGGTTAACCTGAGGGAACTGGCATAGTGACAGGAGAAAACAGTAACAGGGCCTGTCTGCTAAAGCTCCGGCTTCTGGCGGTGATCCCTGAGCTGTGAGACCACAGATGATCAGGGCACACATCCCTAAAAACAGAGGCAGAGGGTACACATCTGACCCTTGGCACCCCTGAGTCCAGGGACATGAGATTTTAGGAGACAATCTCCCTAAGAGGATGTCCTTGCTTCTTAGCTATTGCTGCTACAACAACTGCCACAGATTCAGTAGCTTCCAGCCTGACTGTTTAACAGGTATGTTGGTCTGAAGTCTGACACCGGCCGCAGGGAACTGAAAAGCAAGCTGTCGGCTGGACCGCGTTCCTTTCTATATGCTCTAAGAAACCTCTTCATTGCCTTTCACAAGGACTCACGGCTTCCTTCCTCCATCTCTCTGCCTGCCATAGATGGATGTGTAAATTATTACAAAGGTTTATCTTGTATAGTTCTATGAGCTAAACAGTTCTCAATCTGAGAAAACACAAAACAGCAAGAAATGAACACTTCTTAAAAAAGATAGACCTACAACTTTTTTTTTTTTTTTTGGGGGGGGGGGTTTCGAGACAGGGTTTCTCTGTTTAGCCCTGGCTGTCCTGGTATTCACTCTGTAGACCAGGCTGGCCTC
>NC_034594.1:125618828-125622562 GCF_900095145.1 Mus pahari
AAAAAAAAAAAAAAAAAAAAAAATTCTGTCTAAGACTCACAAACATACCTAACAAGCTAATGGTGTGACAATGGTATTTCCAATGGTTATCTTCTGAACAGGTGAGTCTGCACAATAAATTGCTTCCTCTTCATTGCAGGCATAAAAATTCTAACAACCAATTTAGGAACGTAGCATTTCACCGAGTCTACAGTTGGATTTCGGTGGAGTCCAAAACAGGGCCACGAGATTTCAGAGTGAGGAAGAAATGAGGTGGGAAAGAAGTATTCCTGTTGAGGTTGGCACACACACACAGACAAGGTTACATTTCTGCAGAGAAAGTAAAATAAATGGGATTTGTTTCTCTGAACTCCTCTACCAGCACATATTAGAACTCTATATCACCTTGTGACTGAGTGCATGCATGCCAGCCTTATCTTTTGCAGAAAAATGTCCTGAGGAGTGGGTCTAAGTCTGATGGAACTGGCGTTTGCAATTTGAGGGGTTCCCCTAAGGGAAAGGAATATGAAATTAAGGGGGAATCGTCATGGGGAAGAGCTCCAAGTGAAGAGCTCCAGAGTTTAAGCACCATCAGCTCGAGAGTAATCCATCTTTGAACTACCTCAGGGCAGAGACTAAATCATTTCTAACTGAGTCCCGTCTATGTGATGTCTTGCAGGGTGCTTGCTGCGGGTTACATTACACAGGTATTCCGCCCTTAATCCCCTCATTGAAGAAACAAGCAATGGATTGAACTCTGAGATCACACTCAAAGCCAGCTTTAAGCCTACTCACATGGCACAGACTAAATCTTAAATCTTCATTCAACTGTACTTCAAATGATAGTTTGAATTCAATGCAATCTGAATTCATATTAGATATACTATTTAATCATTGTTATCCAGTTGGTGTTTTTTTGTTTTTTTTTTTTTTTTTTTTTTTTTTTTACAGAAAAATTTACTACTACCAGTTCATAGCTGCCAAGGGCCCAGGTTTTTTTCTTTTCTTTTTCACTGAGAACGTATCTTAGCCTTCACTGTCTAGATGGGACATTACATTCAGCAGGCAGGTTAGATTCTCCCAGTAGATACGCTCACAATCTGAATGGCATTCACAGCAATATCTTCCAGAACACTCTAACTGACATGAATAATGTATTTTTTTGTTAGGCAGTGTTCCTAACACCGTTCCCTCCCCCACCCCACCCCCATCACAAGCATCACTCCTCTCAGAGGTGGGACGATCCAAAAACACGCAAAGTAAATGTGGGAATTTTGGATCATCACAAATGCCACAGAGAAAGGAATACCAGTCATATTCTCCAGTTATAAATTTCCCCTTCACTATCAAGTCAAAGCAAAAAAGGACCCTACAACCAAAGTGTTACCTTACATATTACCATTGTGTGGCTAAGGAACAAGACACAGGACCCGACAACCAACATGTTATTTTATATTACCGTTGCATGTCTACAGAACCGGACTCTGAGAGGATTAAAAGCCAGGAAGGAATGTGTATTAGCCAGCAGGTTGGTCAGCTTTCTCTCACTGGAACAAATACCTGAGCAAATCAATTTACAAAGAAAATAAAATTCAATTTTGGTCCATGCTTGTTTATCCCTGTTTTTGCCTGTCTGAGCCAAGGCAGCACATCACAGTGGGCGGCATAGAAGAGCAAACCTGCTTACTTCAGAGCCTGGAAGAGAAAGAGCGAAGCGGGAGGGGCTGAGGCTCCCTGTCCTCTGTGAAGGCATGTCCCAAATGATCTGGAGACCTGTCACTGTCTCATCTGTATCCCCCCTCCCACCCCTGTACCTCACTAGGATCTAAGCCTCTACCACATAGATTCTGGGTGACATTTAAAAGTACTGCAGAGTACAAACTGGAAATTAATCTCTTTTTAATTCCTATGTTCCACACAACCCCTGTACCTGCCTAACACACAAGTCTCATGATTGAAAGAAAAAGAAGTTGCTTTTTCCATAAAACATCTTAAAACTCCAAAAGCAGGAAACATTTTTGGCCTAAGGATGGGGTCCCACTCTCTATCCTAGGCCAACCTCATACTCACAGTGATTCTTCTGCCTCAGTTTCCCAAGTGTTGGACTTATGGGCATGAGGGTCACAGCAGTTTTAACTATATGTATCTTTTTGTAAGTTGTCTTGACAAGTGTCCCTGTCTACCAACACACGTTACATTTTGTTCTGTTTCGAGACAGGGTTTCTCTGTGTAGCCCTGGCTGTCCTGAAACTCACTTTGTAGACCAGGCTGGCCTCGAACTCAGAAATCTGCCTGCCTCTGCCTCCCGAGTGCTGGGATTAAAGGCATGTGCTACCACGCCCGGCTCACGCATTACATTTCTAAGTCGGTGGGAACCGTGGCAGGCTCAGTGTCATTTTCACACAGTGCCTCGTGCGTGGGTAGGTACTTTGCATTAAACAGCTGATAAAGTAACTTGAGTTGGCAACCGAGAGTACTGCTGTAGTGGATTTCCCAAGTTTGTGAAATATCATTTCCAGGGAAAATGAAATGAGGAAGCAGCCAGGAAGATGACTAAGAGGGCTTCCCTAGTCACCCTCTCTTTATGAGCTGGCATGGGAGGTGCCGGGACACTGGGAAAGAGGGTCTGAATCACACGGGGGAGCTTTGGGTAGCTTTGAGCTTTGGTCCCTCCTCTGCTGCTTGCCCACTGTATGTTTTTTGAGCCATTTGTGAGCACGGAGTTGTAATAAACAAATGGTGTGAGACAAAGTCTATGAAAACACGGCAAGCAGATACGGGAAGAAGAAATTCATTCAAAGACCTACCGATTCACCTTGTCTCTGTGACATAGAGTTATCACCTTAGATCAGTTCATAGGTGGCCTCGGCCCTCAAGCTTCCCAAGAGTCCTCTGAGGGAATTCACTTGTAATGCAGGAGAACTTTATGCTTTGCACTCTGACCTGAGGCCTGGGAATGGCTTGCCTGGGGTTTCTGCAGACCTGGCTCTCCCTGTTTGGCATGCTGTTGGCATTTGCTAACTTAGTTATCAGAGAAGGCGAGACCGTCTGAAAACAGCAGGGTCTGCACCTCTGGGTCGTTCTCAGCTCTCACTGAGGACCACTCGCTGAAGGGGGCTCTGCCAACATCTGAGGTTGGGCACGTCCTGTGCTATCTACTCCCCTGCTTCTTTAAATGATGAAGACTTTCACAGACTTCTCTGAGTGAAATGTATGCTTGACATTAGAGAAAATAAAATCTCAAAGTCCAACAGTCAACCCCCAGTTAAATAAGTTCCTCTTCGGTTAAAAGGAAGCAGAGAGAACCTAAGTCTGGGCCATGGCAAAAGTCACAGCAAACAGGAGCTTGTGAGTTACTCATCACCCCAATAAAGGATAAAGTCAACACGGAATTAGCTGTAACTTCAAAACACTGTCTACTTGTCAATCCACAGACCCATACTAGAAAGATGAAAACACAAAACTATGAACAGATGAAAAAGAAATCCCAGAAAGTAAACAGTTCCATACAGGAAAAGCCACAGCTGGAAGTCTTAAGGGAAATCAAAGCTTGACTTCACACACGCCAGACTCCAGTGGGAAAGAGGCACTGCAGCGTCGGCACGAATCTATTCTCGTCTGCTTCTTACAGGACTAGCACGTCCTGCAACCGGCTCACAACGTTCTTCTCATGCCACTGAAGACACCAAAAGAAATATCTGAAAAATTCTGTTGGAGAGCCGGGTGTGGTGGCGCATGCCTTTAATCCCAGCATT
>NC_034594.1:125623312-125642547 GCF_900095145.1 Mus pahari
TTTTTTTTTTTTTAAGAAATCCCAATGATTCTATCCATAGAACAAAGAATAGATGTTTTTTAAAAATCACCAAATAAAAAGTCATAGACTAAACTCTATTTCCTGGCATGTGTGTGTCCGGTCTTTAAGACAGACAGCTGGAGCTTCCATGCACCCCTTTACACACTGTGGACATCTGTGGGTTGTTATCAGTGAAGTTACCTCCTATGGAGAAAAGGTCACTGATTCAAAGTGAACTTGTGAGAGAATTTCATTTCCACATACTGACTGCCAACAGTTACCAGGGTCCATCTTTTTACAACTATGAAGTACTGAAAAGAGAAATTTCATATAATTCTCCAATTTCTACTTACACATAAGAACTGTGATTTAAAAAAAAAAAAAAAAAAAAAAAAAGACCCACCAAACTCACATTTTATCCCAGGCTTAATATCCTGTCAAGTACTGTCACGCAGAAAATGACACATCTTTACGCCGTAGCACAGGAGACTGTGGGCAGATCAGTGTACCCCAAAGAATATATGCTTTATGATTGCCCCTGAATATAAACACTGAGCCAATAATTTCTCTGTATGTGCACCCATAAAGACACGGATCCAGTGTTTAGGAGCTTGTGCCCCCAAAGTGTCTCTGTGTTAAGAGTCCGATGCTCAGGGTGGGGTTAGCGCAGGCGGTGGAACCTGTACATGGCATTCCTACGTGGCAGTCCTCAGTCCCCTCAGGAGGAGAGAGGAGAGGCCCAGCCTCCTTCTCTTCACTCTGTACTCAGAGGTAAGCGGCTTCGCTCCAGGGTACACTCCCACCATGGTACAGTGACTTGTGACAGGACTAAAAGTATCAGGGCCAATCCATCACAGGGCTGAAACCTCCAACACTATGCTGAAATCAACCTTCCCCCGGATAAGCTGATTCTGTCAGGTATGTGTCACAGGGACAGAAAGCTAACAAACACTATTCTTGTCAATAACCTGAACCTGGAATAGAAAGTTGTTTATCCAAAGCCTTTCTGAAGACAGAAGTATTACATAAAATAGTTAAATACCATTTCTTAAGGAACAGACGTTAAAATCCAAGAACAAATTAGGAAAATATTCCCAATACAATTATAATCAAAAAATCAAATTTCTTTAATATACAAAGAATTATAATTTGACGATTAATAATTAGATTAAAATAGTTCAAAGGAAAAGAGGATAGGATAGGAGGGGTTCACACCCAACTAATGGTGTGGCTTCTGAAACACCAAACCCTACTCATAAACAGAAGCTCCAGTCCTGGACCCATTTTTCAATGGACAGATCAGGGGAGGAGACGGAGCATCGAGAGCCTGGGGGGGGGGGGGCAGTGGTAGGGAGTGCTCAGAACAGCAGTATGGCTGGTGGAGCCTTCTGCAGGCCCAGATGGCAGGCTCCTAAATTCCTATGTCCCGGGGAGTCACTCTTCTGTGAAATGACACTATAGGGGTCTCAGGAAGCATTAAGGAGCATGTATAAAGGTGGCACTTGTGGTTCTGTTCTCACAAATTCTCAAAACAATTTTAAAAACTAAAGAGTGCTTAACTCTTTGTCCATGCAATTATCAACTCGTAAGTACTAGAAAGGCACTAATAGAGAAGCGAGAAAACCTACCCATATGTGCTTATTTGGAAATAACAACTGACATTTCTTATACTTTAAATATGGTAGCCACTATTATGAGCCTTTTACAAATGCTGATTTACTGAATAAACTCAAATATCTCCAAGGTGGATAAGAATGTAAAAATAAAATAGGATACTTTGTCACTCTGACTGATTTCATGTGTCATATATGTGCTGTGACTATAGAGACAGGCAGGCCTGTCACTACTACCTAGCCTGGGGCTGTCTTACAACATACTTAATAAACCCTTCTGACACTGTATATTAAGAATGTAAATATACAAAGCTTCATGTATATATGAAATTTATATTTTAAAACCTAAAGTGTTCCTTGAGTAAGACAACAGTTTGAGAAAATTTCATACTTGCCATCATAAAGGAATTTTTAACATTTTCAACATGATTGTGTGTTCCTTTAAAATCAAATACACACACACACACACACACACACACACACACACACATGCAAAATAAGCCTAACAAAAGCACTGGATCCCACTTCCTTCCTTACGCAGGAAACCCCAGACTCCAAGGACCTGAGTGAGAGTCTCAGGATCCTAAAACAATTGTTTGGCTGACAGTTTTCTCTGTCCCAGGACCAAGTCAACATAACAATATGTTTACAAAGAGCCTAAGTTTTACTGTAACTAAAACAAAGGTGAAGGGGAAACAAAGATTGTCCTATGTGAGTCACAGTGCACGCTGCGGAGGTGTGCCCGTTGCGGAGGTGCACAGACATCACACACACACACACACACACACACACACACACACACACACACACACACACACACACGGCCATAAGCAGTGACTGTTGACAGTCCCGACTGCCACTGCCAGAGCCTCGACTCATCTGGATCCTGCAGATCTAGAACGGAGCTCCGTACTTCATATGTATGAGCACATTCAGTCCCCAGAACAAGGAGAGTCTTAGCTGGTTGAATATTTGTACAGAAATTAAAAATTAATCTGTGTCAAATTTGAAATTAAGAGTAGCAAACAGATACTGAAATTTATAAATAGTTGAATCTTTGTTTATAAAACCTACTTTTAATTCTTTTTTTTTTTTTTTTTTTACAGATTTTGCTTAGTTTTTCTTTGTTTTTGCTTTTGCTTCTGAGACAAAGCATGCTATGTGGCTTCTCAAACACCAAGATTAGCCACATTTACCACCATGTCCAGCCTTGGCGAATGTTCTGAGTGGGATTTCTTTCCCTAGAAACAGACCATGTAGTTGACTCTCTGCATGCCACTCATTCCAAAGGTTCGCTTTTCCAGTTCATCTCTCCTTCTTCCTCCTTCCCAGACTCCCAAGTGCCCTTGATTCAGAGCCACACCCTTGGGTTCTCCTCGCCCTTAGCCCTTAGATCTTACCTGTCCAGCAGCAGCTCCAGCACTTCCTTAGTCGAGGCAAAGCCTCTGTATGTCGACAAGAAGATGCTGATATAGGTAAAGTCATTGTCCCCAAAAGCTGTCAGCAGGTTCTCCACAAGCTTCTCCAGTGTACCAGCTTTGATGGTCCTGATCTTGCAGGTCTCATACTGACTGACTGTGTGTCCTGGAGGCAGCTGGTCCCCTTCAACCTATGGGACACATTCATTATTAGCATCAGATGGCATCACTCCCTAAAAACATTGAAAACAGTCAGTATTTCAGTCTTCTCTCATACAGCTTCTCTGAAAGTACTAGAAGGCAGTGTGGGCTTCTGTGAACTCAGTGTGGCAGAACAGAGGCCATGTAGGCAAGTGTGTGGAGATAGCATCCCATTCTTTCTGAAGAAGAAAGATTCTTACTTTGCAGCAATACAATGGCTTCTCCTTACATCCCTAGTGACAACAAGGCAATACTTTATCAAAGATGTTGTCTGTCACAGGATAGAATTTAGCAAATTGTTCACTATCTGATGTTTGTACTGTTAAAGATATGTCTTCAATCTCATTTTTAAAAACAGTGCCTACCATGGTATGCCAGAAGAGTCAATACATAACAGTTCTGGAAATATGATTGTTCCAAATTTACACACATACACACACATTTACATATACAACATATACATACACACATATTCATATATATTACACACACAGCATAGGGTTTATGTGAGCCAGATGGTATTAAGGTCACAGCCTGAAAAAAATTAGCAATGGAAGAAGTCTGTTCTCCATGGTAGCCTATGATCTGACAGCCTTCAGTGCATAGACGGTGATGTACTGTCTACTTTCATACCACCAGTAACCAAGGGATCTGGGTGAGAAACACCTGCTCTGCAAAGCCGGAGGCTATCCCAGGGAGCAGTGCAGCTCTGCAAAGCCTGAGGCTATCCCAGGGAGCAGTGGGGCTCTGCAAAGCCTGAGGCTATCCCAGGGAGCAGTGGAGAGTGTGTGGGGTGCACAGCCCTGCTCTCGGGAAATCTGCAAACACTGAGGATAAGTACCTCTGAGAAACAGCTAGCACAGAAAAGCAAACCTAGAGTTACCAGTCGATATCACTATACATTAACACACGTAAACCATAATGTGGAAAGATTGGTGATAAAATGTGAAAGGTTTGAAAATCAAGGCTGAGGGGAGAGAATCAAACTGCAGAAAAATAAGGGTGTGCCTAATAAATCTGTGTCCTGCAAATTACATGCAGATGTAGTTTTCCAAGTTGAACTCCTTCATGGATGCTAAGGAAACTGACCTACCAAGAAGAGCTCTGCAATAAATCTGTTTCCAAAGCAAATAATTAGTCTCACTGCTGCACAGATTCTCATTGGTGCAAAAAAAACTACCAGGCAGCTCATCTCAACTATAAATTGAATTACTCAATATTGACTGCCTAAAGTCCTAAATTGAAATATATACATACAGAAATCAGAGTGACAGCATATGAATCTCTAATAATGACAGTTATGACTACTGAGCTCTGGCCCTGTCAGAAGTTAAACTGCAAGAAGAAAATTAACCCAGAAAGACCCACATGGTGGCATCCACTTTTAGTTAGAATAGCTTAATGTCACCATGTCTAGCTGCTGATAGGAACTGATGCAAAGACCACAGTGGATGAGGTGCACAGCTTTGTTTCTTACTTAATTTTTTTAATTTTCTGAGGAGGCAGCTGGAGAGATTGTTCAGCAGTTCATGCTTCCCGCTCTCCCAGAAGACTCAATTTCAGTTCCCAGAACCCAGGTCAGGCAGCTCGCAGCTCACAGCTGCCTGGAACTCAGGCTCTAGCCTCTGCAGGCATAAACACGCATGTGACACACATGCACATCTCTCTCACACACACACACAAATACACATAAATAAAAACTTAAAAATTGTAAGAATTTTCCAAGGACATAGGTCTGAGGCAGGAAGAACAGGAGCTTTTCCGTAGGGCTCTTGGGACTGTTGGCTCTGCGCACGGTCGAGGTGTTCTTCTCTCTCTGCGCTGGCTTTACAACAAGCTGAGCCACAGTGTCCATCTGTCCCCAGAACTTCCACTCAACGCAGAAACAGTGATTGAAAGACTATGGTCTCAAATTCTAATTATATTATAATTCTAATTATATTTGTAAACACTATGCGCTGACCGCTTTGAGTGGGTGCTGTAGAACACTCGGCTGTTTTGTTTTGAGAGACCGTGCTGTGTTGCCTTCTTCAGAGACTACAGACATTTCTTTACTGCTGATTTCTTCGCCTTCGATGTGTCCACACATGACGTTAAACTCTAGCAAGCAGGTATGACCTGCAGCCTTTCCAGGGCCGTTCTCTTTTATTCTGTGAGCATCTTATAAAACCTAGAAATGAACTGCAATGCACTGAAGACATACTTCATGTTTACCACTTTATACTTAGAGAGAAAAACCTAAGTGAAGACAATATAAAATATAATGCTAATTAGCCAGGCCTAATGGCTCACACCTATAATATGCCCAGCTATTCACAGGCTGAGGACAAAGGACTTAGCTACACTGTAAATTCCAGACCAGCATTGGCTACAAAGTGAGACTCTTTTTCAATAAACAAGTAAATAAGTAAAGTATAAAAATTAAAATTTAAATACAATAAAACATTTATCTAAAAATACCTGTATCTCTTTGATCTCTTTCTTAATGTAATACTAAAAACATAAGGATGTTTTGTAGTTTTTGCTTTGTACTTCAAAAGACTGTCAAGATAATTATCTGCCTACACAATAATATACAAGTCATTAAAAAAATATTTAATGCCAAGTGTTACCGGCACAAGGCATGGCTTCTCCGTTGGTAGGAATGGTCAGGCTCTAATTTTAGATCAAACTTCCTTACTTTGTGATATGTCAGGGCTCCCTTACTGGGCAGTTCTGTAATGGGATGAGTCTCGCCTTACTTTGAAGTACAAACTCCACTCAAAAATTAGACCTTTCTTACTGAAAGTAATGCTGACTTAAAAGAACTAATTTTTCACTGATATTGATGTGGCCAAGAACTCAAATACAGAGAAAAGTGCTGTTGGAGGACTTGACCTCCTGGGTCCCTTTCCGAGCGGATCTGGCAGGCTGCCAGGGCACTCCCTGGGGAACAGGATGGCTGCTCTGGCCAGTCTCTTTCTTCCACTCTGCATGCAGGATGCTTCTTGACTGACTCCTGCTCCTCCGTGTCCATCAGGAAGATGCACGGGTGGCTTGAGAGATCCCTTAGTCAAATGTGCTCCGTGCTCAGATGGAGAGGATTAGTTGTGAATGCCGTCAGCAACCAGCAGGGTCAGAAAGTGAAGTACAGAATCGTGCCCTCGGCTGCCATCACTCTCACAAACCTCAACCAAGAAGGTTGGGGCCAGCACGTTGGCTTAATGTTTCCTATGGAGCTTCTATATTCTTAGTGAATATACTAAAGGCTGCTTGCTGTCATAAGGCAGACCAGATTGTTTGTTTGTTTGTTTGTTTGTTTGTTTTGCTAGGTTTTTAGGTGAGTTTTAACTGAGCAATATACAAACAGTATATTTTCACAAAACAAGCAAACAAACAAACAAGCAAAAACTTAAGAGTTATCTGTTGACTGCTAGAATTATTTTGAAGTGAAGTTTTACAGAAGTAAAATGTAAAAACATATCCACTGGACTAACAAGATAGTCAGTGGGTATACGTGTTTAGGATCAAGACTGACCACCTAAAACCATTCCCATAGACCCACATGGTGGAAGGAGAGAACCAACTGATGCTCAGAAGTTGTCTTCTAACCTCCACATGCACATGCATGGCACACACACACACACACACACACACCTACACACACACACACACACATACACACACAAAAAACAAACAAATAAATAAATAAATGAAAAAATTTAAATACCATATGCCAGGCTAGATAAACTAAAATGTTAAAAAGATTTATCTTAGCCGGGCAGTGGTGGCACACGCCTTTAATCCCAGCACTCAGGAGGCAGAGGCAGGCAGATTTCTGAGTTCGAGGCCAGCCTGGTCTACAGAGTGAGTTCCAGGACAGCCAGGGCTATACAGAGAAACCCTGTCTCAAAAAACAAACAAACAAACAAAGATTTATTTTTTTTTGCAGCGAAAGAGTTCATAGGTCCATAATCCTTTTAAGGAACTTCAGAACCTATTCTTGTATTATCTGAATAACTTCTAATTGAAGTTTTTTTTCTTTTTTTTTTTTCTTTTTTTAAAGGGTGGAGCCCTTGGCAGACAGTATTTAGTAAGTCAGACTTGGAAAGCCAGACATGGAGGCCTGAGCCTGCCCTGAGGGTTAGCACGCTAACAGGAAACAGCTCAATCTGGGTTTAATCAGAACCCATGACTTTGCTGACAAGACCATGATACCAAGGCCACAAAAATGTTACATGGCTGTGTTTTTTGGTCAACTCTTTTAGAGCTACCAGAACTCAGCATTGTCTAAGAGAGCATGCTCACCGCCTGTGGCAAAAATATCTACAGTGCTGCCCCAGTAATTGAGCTGTGTGTACAAGTTCCTAATTGCCAAAGCTCACAAAGACTCTGGGCCCAGGACCATAAGCTCAGCAGCGGCTTTCTGCTTAGGTATGAACTCTCTTTCGAGAGGTTAACCATGCCAGTTAAAGGATGGGGAACAAAAATTTAACTGCAGATGAACAATAATAACTAAATAATTTGGGAGCATACAGAAATGTCTCACATAGTATTTGGGACCTACCTATAGAACTAAAACTCTACTCCTTATTTTAAATGTAAATATGAGTCTCGTAGAAACAAATACAGGTATATACACTTGTGTACTTATTCCTGGATAGGGTAAGTCAAGATGGGTTTATAATGCGAAGTGAACTAATCAGGGTAATTAGCATGTCTATCACAGCAAATATTACCATCCCCACGAGTTTCTAACTTATAGATCTCGGTGGCTGTTCTGAAATGCACAACTAACATCATTGTCGATGGTCCAAATAGTATGTTTTCTTACCAGTCACCTTCCCTCTTCCTTTTCTAACTTCTAGAAACCTCTATTCTCTTTGACATGATCAACTTTTTTAAATAGACACAGTCATTTGTCTTTCTATGCCTGGCTTATTTCCTTTAACACAGTGTCTCCAGTTCTGTCTCTGTTACTGCAAGTAACAGGGTCCTTTTAAGGATAAACAATGTTCCACTGTGCATATATACACCACACTGGGACAACCCACTCATCCATTAACCCCACACCTTGACTAATATAAACAGTGTTGCAGGAATATGTTTCTCTTGAAAGTAATTAAATGATTGCACTTCCTCTGGATATGTGTCCTGTAGTGGGGTTGCTTTGATTATATGGCAATTCCACATGCTGGTAGTATGTCCTATATTCTTCTTAATGAGGTCATCAGCCCTATGCTAGCAGTATGCAGTGAGTAGGGCAGGAATAGACGCCTCTTCCACCTGTTCGTCTAGTTACTGACCCACATGTTAACTCAGTATCACAAGCCAGCAAATCCTTACAGTTTATTCATCCAGGCCATCCAGTACAACAGAGGAATCAGGAAAGGAAGCCATGAGAACACAGAAGCAGAAGGTAAGCTACTGTTTTTCACCCATCACAAGTCACAACTGAAGTCAGGTTAACAAGAGAAACCTACAGCAAATGATAATGTGTGGTTTTCCATGACCTGTGAGTCTTGAGAAAAGAAGGCTCAGGGAAAACACTGTGCCTGTGTCTCTGCTCAGTGCAGGATGGAGCCACGCAGAGACCGAAGTGGGCAGAGGGAGTATGATCTGACCTCAGTGACAGACAAGAGGTGGCCCCAGCACAGTCCCGATCTGAACTTAGTGACACACAAGAGGTGGCCCTAGCACAGTCCCGATCTGACCTCAGTGACAGACAAGAGGTGGCCCTAGCACAGTCCCGATCTGACCTCAGTGACAGACAAGAGGTGGCCCTAGCACAACCTGCTGGGCTCTCCCTGCACAGTGCGATGCATTAGCTACCTTTCTACTGCTAGGATAAAACACCATGGCCAAGGCAACGTGTGGTTCCAGAGGAGGAAGGGACCATCGTCATGGGGGGGGGGGAGAACTAGAGTAGACAGACATAGATGGTGGCCGGAGCAGCAACTGAGCGCTTGCCTCTCAACCTATGACCTGAAGTACAAGGACAGAGCTGGAAAGAGTGCATAGCTCTTGAAACCTCAAAGCCCACACCCAGTGGCACACTTCCCCCAGCAAGGGCACACCTCCTAAACTCACACCCAGTGGCACCACCAACTAGGAACCAAGTGTCAGATGCCCAAGAATATTGGGAACATCCCAATCAAAACTCCACATCTGTCTTCTCTGAGGGCAGAGCACAACCGTTTCTGGGATGAGGGTCCTAACAGCTATTACCAGATGGCATAAATCAGATAATTTACTTATTGCAAGCCTTACACAAAAAGGTGGAACGAGTTTTGAGGAACATTTGAGTTCTTCCAACAGCTTTGGGGAAGAGGTGGTTTACTTTTTGTTTAAGGAGATAAAGGGGAAGAGAAGTCAAAAGATCAGAAAGATCTTGCTTTTACACCCCTGTCCTTCAGTTCAAAATAATCCACACACCAAAGTACCTACTGGGGTGCATCATTTTCTGAGCCCCAACATAACTCGATGTGAGTGAACTGTGGAGAGACTGGCAGCATATCTTGGAAACACCAAGAGGGACTGGTGTGCTGGGGTGCCAGATAAGGCTTCCTGAGTAGGCAGTGCCCACACTGAGACTGTACAATGTTGGCCAGGGCACAGCAGGCACAGAGCCCAGCAGAAACAAAGTCACGAAGGAGAATAAAGTGTAAGGGGGAAGATGGTTGCAAAGGTGATAGGACAACGGGAACGATGGCCTGGCTAGACAGTCAGCTGGGGCCTCCATGACTACAGAGGTTTTGAGTGATGTACCCTCTGGTGGAGATGCTAGGTCCTCTAGGAAGCAGGAAGCTGATGGTGAGGGCGTACTCTAGCTGTGGTCAGGAAAACTGGTGCTGAGGAGAGCATTGGTGAAGCGTGCTTTACAGCTGGGAAAACAACTGGTGATCTGCTATACTGCAGAGGAGCCTGGGGAAAGGCCTTCACTGGTACAAGGCAAAGAGCTGGTTAGAGAGAGATGTTTAAAAAAAACAAGAAAACCATGAAGACTTAGTGAACAATAAAAGTATATGCAGAAATAAAAGATAGAGGCAAGCCGGGCCTGGTGGCGCAGGCCTTTAATCCCAGCACTCGGGAGGCAGAGGCAGGCGGATTTCTGAGTTCGAGACCAGCCTGGTCTACNAAGTGAGTTCCAGGACAGCCAGGGCTATATAGAGAAACCCTGTCTCGAAAAAACCAAAAATAAATAAATAAATAAATAAAATAAAATAAATAAAAGATAGAGGCAAAGAAAGAATCCAGGATGTTTACCTGATTCCTGGCATGGCTCACTGTTCACAAACAGTGTCACCAAATCAAAGAAGATAGAGATGGGGGACGGGTGAGTTAGAGAAGGACTGGATTCTGTTTAGAAATTACATAACTTGAGGTTCTGGGGACAGGGTTCCCGGTTAAAATGCCTTCGAAGCAAGCATGAGGACCGGGTCTAAGTCTGCATCCTCAGTCCCATAGTAAAGCAAGATACAACACATCTGGGACCCTTGAATTGGGGAGTTGGGGCCAATGGGTGGATCCTTGGAGCATGCTAGCCAGCCACTCCAGCCAATGAGTGAACTCCAGATTCAGTAAGAGACTCTCTCAAAAGATAAGGTGAAGAGACATTGAAGAAAGCACCCATAAGTCAACCTCTAGCCTCCACATACACATGCATGCATGCATATATGCATACACACACGCTCACGCACACACAGGCATATACAAAATACACATATACTACACGTACGAATTTAATTAACTGATTAAAAATAAAAAATGCACAACTTGACCATTCTCTGAGAATTCTTATACTGCTATGAGCTAACTTGAGGACATCCAATGGTTATCCAAGGGGCATTTAAAAAACTCTCTAAGTGGGCCAGGAGACGGTTTGGTGGTTAAGAGCACCCGCTGCTATTGCAGAAGATCCTCATTTAGTTCCCAGTACCCATTTCCAGTGGCTCACAACCATCTATAACTCTAAACCCAGGGCACTGATGTCTTCAGCCTCCTTGGACACCTGCACTCATGTGCACATATCCACATCCAGGCATCCACGTAACCAACATTGTAAACAGAAATCTGGAAGAGGGGTTCCAGAGGGAACTCTGCTCTAACAACCAGATGAGATTTACTCTTCTAGTAAGTTATGTAAGACAGGAGTGACTTGCTGAAGATGGCAAAACCAAACGATAAAAATAAAGATGCTTCAAGAGGAAAGACGACAAGCTAGGAGGAAGCACCTGCACAAGCCAGATTCCACGGTGCCATTTGTGGGCAGAGAACCCAGAAGAAATCCTCATTGCACTGTACATAGACACAGAAGCACACATACCCACATCTACCAAATATACTACCGCCTAGCCAGCATGCCGCCCAAGCCAGCGGGTACCACTTGCCAACTATGCATACCCTCCCTTGACTCTAGTCAGTAGTATCGTGTTAGTATAAATTCAGCTATGCTGGGAACATGTACATCAACTGTGACAAAACAGGGCTCCTGGTTTCTCAGCATCCCACTGCTCAAGGATCTCTCTCTGAGTCTGTGGACGGCGGCTGAACACTTTGCTCTTTGTGTCCACTGCAAGTGAAGCATTTTGTTGCCAGTATGGTCTTTGACCTCAGAGAAGATAAAGAATTTGCTTCTGGAGTCTAGAATACGATAAAAAAGGAGAAGTGTGGAGGAGGAGACTTGAGCTGGTTCACCACAATGAACTCCATCAAAACAACCCTTGGGCGCTGACCTCAAATTAAGTCACCTGTCAGAATGGAGCCCCTGGCCAGGCCTCTGAAATGAGTGTCCTTCATCCTCAGGAAAATGCTAAGGGAGTCCTACCATGGACCAATAGCCAGCCATTATCACACAGAAGCCCCATCCCCCTCCATCCTGTTTCAGCAAGGTTTCCTGGATTGCCCCTACAGTCCAGGAACCCTCCCTGAAATAACAGGAAGTTGTTTTTTCCACAACAGACTACCTCTTTAACATTTCTAGCACAAATCACTATTTCTGGTCATCTTCAAGGGTTCAGAGTTTGCTGGGGAGGCTCTCAGCCCTGCCTCCTCTCTCTCTGTTTCCTTTGTTTGAAAGCAGGTCTTGCTACCCTCAACCGGCCTCAAACTCCTAGCACTCCGGTGATCCTCCTGCCTCAGTGGCCCCACCACACACATCGGACCTGAGATGCCTGTGAGTACTGCGCCCTGTTTCTGCTTCAGTATCTGAGGCTAATTTAGTATAGAAACTAAAGCTAAACCTTAAAGTTCCAAATGTTCTAGTCATATACTTATAAGGAAAATCACCTGCTACCTTGAGAAGTCCAAGGACTTAAGTGTTTGGATTAGCATAGGCCCTGTTGCACTTCTTAAACATCACACACTGTCCCACAGAGGACAGTATCCAGAGCAAACTTCCCAAAACACCACCCCCTCCTTGTCCTCTCGTCGAGAGCTTCCAATGACCAAGGTCAGCAGATGCTGGGGTCCCAAGTTCATGGGTGTCCTTCCTGTCTGGACATTCATCTGATTTGTGTAACCCAACCAATACCTATCTGTAAGGCTGGGTGGGATGTAGTGAACTTCTGTGTGACCTACTATTCTTTAAGAATGAAGCCAGTTATGAGATGAAAGCCTTCTTCGCAGCCCTGAGCTTTCCCACAAGCCTGTAGGCCCTTAGACAACCCCCTCTGGGCCTTTATCTCCTTGAGAGGAGTTCTAAGTTTCCATTCACAGACCCTAAGCTTGGGTGCAGGCAGAATTGACTGGCATTCCCAAACTTAAAATCATTAGCTTGATTCTTCTTCTGTATATCATACCAAGAAACCTCTCTTCCCCACCTTCCTATGGGATTAGTTCAATTTTAACCAAACTAAATATTTCCCACCATTTGGGGGCTGGAGAGATGGTTCCATGGTTAAAAGCATTGATTGTTCTTCCTGAGGACCCAGGTTCTATTACAGCATCCATGGGACAGCTCAAAACCTGGGCTACTCTAGTTCCAGAGGATCCAGCACTTTACCTCCATGGGTACTGTAGACATGTTCACAGACATACATGCAGGCAGAACATCCATACACATAAAATAAAAATAAGTAAATCTAAAAAAAAAAAAGTGAGGACCTAAGTTAGGGTCTCTACTACCCACATGAAAAGGTGGGTACTTCAGCACATGTCTGTTATCTTAGCACTGGGAGGTAGAGAAAGTAAGATCCATGGGACGATCTAACAGAATCCATGAGCTCCACGCTCAATCAGAGACAGTCACAAAAGCTAAGATGGCAAGTGAATGAGAATAGTGTCTGTCCTCCATCTAGCACACATAGGCTCATGAATGTCCTGCTACATATGTACACATGCACAGGCCACACACACGCACGCGCACACACACACACACAGCACAGAGACCCATATCAAGCTGTCAATGACATCTTTACTCTCTGGATTTTGGAATCCCAGAAATGATATTAGGTAGCTTGTTTCTTTTTCTTTCCAATATAATATTAATAATGGTGGTGATGATGATGATGATGATGATGATAATAATAATAATAATAATAATAATAATAAAGTTGATATGTGATTTAAAATTCAGATATAAAATGCAGTTTTATAGTTCACACAAAGTTGGGGGACACAAGGTCTCTGGCAAATCCTCTCTCTCAGTACTGTGTTTAGCATAAGTATATCCTACAGCACAGGCTCCCTGACAGCAAGTGGGGATCTTTCAAGCCTAAGATCAGGTAATCAAACACAGAACCTAATTTAATTTATTTCTGAGCACCTTGAGCACATGTCTTGGAAAGAGACACTGCATTTTTCTCATCTCATATACTGACGCTGTAAAGTAATTCTAAGAAACTGTTGTTGTGCTATAAATGCAGAGGAAGGAGAAAAGCTGGCATCAAGACTGGGCATCACTATGGACCAGATGCCCATTCCTTCCAACCAGATGTTACGACAGGAATTGTCACTGCTTCACTTGCGGAGAAGCAAAGAAGTAACCAAAGTTACTCAACCAACCAGTACAGGCAGCAGTGTTAAGATTTAAAAGTAGCTTCGTTTTACCATGGTAATGTGTTGCCTAATAACATAAAGCAATATGTTATTGCTTTACAATATACTGCACACTCAGACTGCACACTCAGTCTCCATATCTGAATACTTAAGACTATCAAAACTCAATAGGCTAGAACATACACACACATCAATTCCCTTAAGAACACTATAAGACTGGATAATAGACACAAGGCAGAGTCTAAGACTGGATAATAGACACAAGGCAGAGTGTAAGCCTACTTATTACTTGCTGTCCGCAAATAAAATACTGTATGTGAAGTACTAAATTCCTTTTCATTTTTCCTCTAACCATACTACTTTTACTAAAAGTTTGGTCTTCAAGTCATCTCCAGCATTTTTAACTCCTTATATAGACTGATATCGACAACACTTAAAAGTAATAGCTCCTTAGTGCTAAAGGCCATTTTGGGGGGAAACCAAGTCTCCCTCATCACTACATGATCTTAAATAACTAAACCATGCCTAAGAAGGATGAACAGCTTCACCAAAGGATGCAAGAGAACCCAGGAGAGCAATGGGCTGCATGGAGAACTACGGAATTCTATAACAGCTAAAGTCCCTAGGGAAAGCTCACATCCTCTACTGAGTATCTCCTGTTAATTAATTTGCCTACATGCTAGTTTAAGTCTACTCTAGAGTCACAAACTTTTAGGGAATCAAAAACAAAATAATATTATGACTGAAAATAGGATATTGGAAAAAAGACAGATTTATAAAGTCTGATGCTTAAGAGAGGAAATAAAGGTAGCATATCAAAAATACTGATGGCTGGGAAGACTTAGGCACAATTTCTCCAAATGAAGAGAAAATGAAACAGCAAACACTTTGTTCACTAAGTATTAGTGGTCAAAACCACACATGTAAAAAGGCAGGTGTCAGCTTAAAGAAAAAGCTTATCTGCCTGATAAAGGGTTCACCACTCCCAAGGCTGGAGATGCACTCCTGGGGTCAGTTAGAGAAGACAGTATCAACATAGCCTCCATTGTGCAGGGAACTTAAATGAGATACTAAGGAAACCTTAGTATATGAAGAAAAGGAGGGGATTCTGCTGTTTAAAAATCTAATAGTTCAGATTATAGTGTGAACACAAACTCACTTAATGACTCAAAGGGATGAAGCTTAACATTAATTAACATTAAAGAAATGCTAAGTGAGCAACAGAAATCTTAAATGGGAAATTACAGAATCCCGAGGTTCATTAGTAAGACTTACAAGTAACTGTAAAAATGGCAAGAACTAGATTTTATTTCTAATTCTAGGCCGATTAGGTCATTGAGAACTTGCTAGTGTTCCCTATGCACCTCAGCGGTGGGCTAACTTATAATTTGTGGTTTTGTTTGCTCCTAAATGCATTTAAGTCAATTAATTCATTCAACAAATACTTGTTGAATCTCTCCTACATAGTTGCTGGAAGTCATAGATACAACAACAAAAAAAAAAAAAAAAAAACCAAACAGACAAGATACCCAGATATCACAGACGGATGGACTCCTCTGAAATTAAGTAAGATGGAAGTGACAGCTGATGGGGCCGGCTTATGGGGCCCCAGTCCCACAGAGACGGTCTTCAAGCTAGCTGCATCTGTGAGTTTTATGGGAAGCAGGTTAAAAATGGCAGAGCGATGCGGCCTGCTTCGTTGCCATGTGCACACAGGGAAAGCTGGAACAGAGAGGGAGGGGGCACAGTGCCTCCTATCACTGAATGGTGAGCAGATGAGAACCCTGGCCAGACGCAGATGAACAGCAGTCCCCTGCCCTGTCACTTCGCTAGCAGTTCTAGGGAACCTACCTATGGGTCCTAGTATACCGTCATAGCAAAGACAGGTTCCTACACTTAAAAGTAGTTTAACTTTTAAAATTTACCAAGAAACAGCGCATACTTGAGAGATTTTCTTGTCTCCCCCCTCAAATGTTAGGATCTTCAAGAAAAGTCACCTCAGGTTCTGGGTGACAAAGGACTTCTGACCCTGTGCTCCAGATGACCTAAAAGAAAGCCCCAGTATGCCATCTGAGAAACACAGTGTGACAGTGGGGAAACAAGCACAAATAAGTCTCGGGGAAGGGACAGACAAGCTCAGACACCAATTCTTTGTTCACTCACCTTGTCATTATGACTTTTCTAACTATGGGATAAAACTCCAAATACTTGAGATTAAAGGACTATGCTGTATGTGAAGGCTTTTCCTGACACTCATGCCAGTGGCCCGAGACACTGTGGGAAAGCCATAGTGATCTTTCTTGAGTGTTTATGTCATGGAACCCAGCAGGTTTTGCGATGAGAAGGGGGGGCATTTCAGTCAGCCTACAGAGTTGGCCTCTGCCTTCATTTCTCTTCCTGCTGGTTGTCCACTCTGTGGAAATGTTTTAAACCCGACTTCCTGTGGTGACCACAGAACTGGCACTGGGCATGCTTTCCTGGAACTCATTGACCCTTCTGCTCAAGAACAACAATAGGTTATAAATGGCACTCTAGTTGGTCCTCGGCCCTGGCGGGATACTCAGCAATCTGATTTTTTCTAAGAAAAACGGACAATAACAATTAAGATCCTAAGAACACTGTATATATCATAACTTTATAGAGCAGATACACCTATTATCTCCTCTCTGCCACTTAGGAAACTGAAGCCCACAGAAGCCAAATAGCTTGTTCCATATCACATGCTAAGTGGTGAAGCAAAGATTCAAGTTCACGTGGGCCAGACTCTGACTTAGCCACAGTACTATCACGTAAATCCACAGGTCCACCACTAGTTCCTCAGACTGTCTTTATGTCCCTCTGTTCTACACTACCTCCTTAGCCACCACAGCCACCCACCTGGTTGCCCTGCAGGTCCATGGGTCCCTTCCCGTCTGCAGACCTCTGCATTATCTCCTTCCATGCTGTGAGGGCCAAATATGGCCTCCTGGATGGCTCCTCGCTCATTCTAATAAACAAGCAATATCTGCACAAATCAACATCCCAGCATCCCTCTACCATCACAGCACAGCACCTCACACGCTATCTGTAAACAGAAGAGCAGCGGTTCTGTCTGTCTTGTTCCAGGCTCTGTCACCGGTCATGATGGGTCTACCATGCCATAAATGTTCTATAAATGTTTGCAATAATGAAAGGCACACAAGACTCCACATATGATCCCAGGAAAAAATACAAAAATCCAACCCCAAACTCATAGATAAACAAAGTAAGCTGGCATATTCTCCTTACAGAAATGAAGAGCTGCGGTGCACCTGCTGACATGACTGCTCCAAGCATTTTCCTGAGACTAGTCAGGTCTACAGTTCATCATCACAACTAAAAATTACTAAACCCACAAGATTTTTTTTTCTCCAGAATTCCTTTCCTATCAAGATGGAGATGCTAAATCAAACTTTTGGTCCCTGGGAGTCACACTGCTCCCTCTGTTCTATCAGCTGTCAATACCACAGAGCTGATGGGAAAGACAAATTCTCCTGAGAATTCACAGGCTCGCTCTTGGAAAACAGAGAGTGGGAATCTGCATTGGCTTGGTTTCTGACAGTTTCCAAGTGGGAGTGTCAGAGAAATGAACACACAATCAAACCAGCAGCCACAAGGCATGAGTGTGAATGTGCACATTGAAAGAGATGTACTTGTGTTGTGTTCACTACCACAGCTTTCAGATCTCCACACACAAAAGATGTCACACAAAGGAATTCTGGATTTCATCCGAACCCTTTAACTGCCATTTCCCCCAGCCAGGTTCTATACTTGGAAGGCCGTGTGAGGTCTCAGAGTTTGTAGTAAGTTTTCATAACTGAAATAATACTTCACCAAAACATCTCCTTCTAAAATGTGGGCCAGGAGGACTCTGATCTTAAACCAATCATGTTTGGGCTATAAGCCGGCGAGTATGTCCGGATGAGCACTGAATACAAACATGAGTGTGTCATGATCAGACGCGTCTATACTGTAGAGTCTGCAGGGAGAATGAACTGCAAACAAGTGAGAAGATGCTGTGAGAAGACAAGAGATAACAGGAGCAGAGCACCTCAAACTGTGGACCACACTCTCTAGTGTCAGGGCCATCTTGGGTACTGATGGGTGTAAATGGCAGGCTGTGTGCACACCTACCACCCACTATATCCAAATGTTGTAACCGAGGCTGTGGGCTTCAGCCCACTTCACTAGAACAAGCATTATTGAACAGGGATCACGGCGCCAGGCCTAGATGAACTCCAAGGACGAAGAAACCAATGTCTAGGGAAGGTGAGAAATCTCCTTTCGACTTCTAGAATTTCTGCACTCCCCCCTCTCCTCCAACTGTCTTTCTTCTTCACCTTGAACAAGGCGCCAGTTTGTTTTCTTTCCAGTCATGGCTTGACAGCAGTTCCATGCAGAGCAGAATTGTACATTTGTTTGAATTGTTCCCCACTGGGGCAGATGAGACGGCATGCAGGCTTGCATCTGACTGGTAAATCCCAGAGACGATATTACTTCTTTTATTTGTGAGGCCTTTTCAGAGACCTTCTCTGTCCACACTTGCATCAGAACCTCACAGCAGCTCCATTTAGAGGTATGATACTGGCAAGGTCAGAGCTCTCCTGTGCTGACCTCTCCTGACACTCAGAATGCACATGGCATACACCAAGAGCCCATTCCATGTAGGTTGATGCTGTAAATGAAACACAAATTCAACACAAACTTCCCCTCGTGAGGATGGGGAGGGAAAAACAGCTTCTCCATCCATCAGCTAGATTTTTTTTTAAAGATTTATTTATTTTATGTATATGAGCACACTGTAGCTGCAGAGATGGTTGTGAGCCTTCATGTGGTTGACGGGAATTGAATTTTTAGGACCTTTGCTCGCTCTGGTCAACCTCGCTTGCTCCGGTTGGCACGGCTCGCTTGGTCCCTGCTCACTCCAGTCCAAAGATTTATTTATTATTATACATAAGTGCACTGTAGCTGTTTTCAGACACACCAGAAGAGGGTGTCAGATCTCATT
>NC_034594.1:125643237-125645469 GCF_900095145.1 Mus pahari
AGAGAGAGAGAGAGAGAGAGAGAGAGAGAGAGAGAGAGAGAGCCTTTTCCTTTCCAGGAATGCGATTTAACTTAACAGCTAAGCTAATAACCACATGCTGCTGACATGCTGCGCACAAAGAGGGCACTGTCTCTGTGAGGGACACAATGGTCCCGGGTGATGGATTCCAGTATCTGCACTGAGTGACCATTCCATTATGTAACCAACGGAGCTGTGTGACTGCCCCGTTTCCAAACGCCACACGGCTCTGTCTTTCTAATCAAGGCGGGAGGCCCACCCTTCACATTCAAAAGTTGCCCTTGCTTTTAAGGTTATAAAACTGAGAATATTTTCAACCAGGGGAATCATGGACATGGCTGTTGTGCTCCCACGTAAATAACAACAGGAAAAGAACAAAAGTAAGAAGGTTGTATTTTTAAAGTTTAGGAGCCAACCATGCACAAGGGTAACAGAAAGAGCCAGACTTGTCTACTAAAGACCTATGCTTTTAGCTAAGACTTAATGGAAGAAGTCATAGCATTTTTCAGATCTACCTGTGTGACTCTATAGACCCTCTGTAGACACTTAGGAACACTTATCAATTCCTTTTTCCAAAAAAGACCCGAGAAGCACAAATGGCCCACTGACATCACAGAGGCCAGGAGCCCAGCGCCCTGCAGGGCTGCTCAGTGTCCTTCCCTTGTGCAGCTCCGAGCCACTCCCATGCCCTCTGGATACAGGTAAGGAGGTAAAGCGTATCTTTGAAAGGGCCTTCAAGTAAATCTGGGAAGAAGTTGTTCAGGGTGTGAATAAGGCTGAGGAACGAAACAAATGTTAAAAAGAAGCGGCTTTCAAATTGTGCAATGGGGGAATTCAATCTGTGGTAAGCAGTCATTTTCCCAAGGGGTGAGCCCTTCAAACACCAGTATTTTAAAAGTTTCATTTCTTTTGATGGAAATGTTTCAAAAATATGCTCTCTTTCTGCCCTCAAAAGTAGAATACACTGGGTGTGATTTAGCCTTTCACTCACAGCCCAGTGGGCCGCCAACTGTGACCGGGGCTGTGCTATGTGCCTCTGACATAGATAAATGTGCTTATGCCAAAATTAAACAGTCTCATATGCTTTTCTCAGTCTTTCCGTAGAATTTAACCATCATCTTTTTCTTGCACACATTCATCCAACAGATACTCGCATTTTCCATCTGTCCATCGTCTATAGCGCTGGGTGAGGGGAAGAATGGACCCCACGGCCTCTGGCATCTGGAGTCCAATGGAGGAAGTGCAAAGCCAATAAGAGTGAGTGAGCAAATGAAGAAGGGAAGGCACTGGTGATGGCTCTTGGGGAAAGTGAGGCAAGGAGGTAAAAAGACCCTAGGGTGGGGAAGGATCGCCCTTAAATGAGTGGGTAGAGAAAGTCCCTAACAGGACATGTGACCGCAGCCTGCCCCTAGGGTGTCCAGTTCTTGCCATGAGCCTTGTCAGCCTCGAAACCCACTCTTCTCAGATCTGCTGCTTCCAGAATGAACACACACACACACACACATACACACACACACACACACACACACACACCTGTGCTTATAGTAAGAGCTGCCATGGAACTCATCAAGAATGCTACTCTCCTGGTCTAGCCGCTGAAGTGTCTATTCCAGAAACCCTTCCATTAGCATCAAGATTTTCTTATTTGTTTTTGCTCGTTTGTATACATACATGTTGGGGTGTATATGTGTGTGTGTATGTGTGTGTGTGTGTGTGTATGTGTGTGTGTTTATGCACAGGTGCATGTGTGTAGGGAGGTGAAGGGTTGAAGTCAATGTCAAGTATCTTCCTCAATTATTTTCCACCTTATTTATTTGTATGTGTGCATGTGTGTGCATGTGTATGTGCATATTTACAAGTATGAAGTCAGCGTGCATGTGCACATGAAAGCCCACAGTTGATGTCAAGTATATTCCTTGACCTTCTCCATTATGTAATACTGGGTCAGGGTCTCTCACTGAAGCACACTGAATTGAGCCATCTTCACAGCCCCTAGTGTGTGTGCGTGTGTATACATGACCAAAATACATTTTTATGTTTTTTTATTAGATATTTTCTTTATTTACATTTCAAATGCTATCCCGAAAGTTCCCTATACCCTCCCCCCGACCCCTGCACCCCTACCCACCCACTCCCACTTCTTGGCCCTGGCATTCCCCTGTGCTGGGTCATATAAAGTTTGCAAGACCAAGGGGCCTCTCTTCCCAATGATGG
>NC_034594.1:125645789-125676180 GCF_900095145.1 Mus pahari
CATGGGTATTTTGTTCCTTATTCTAAGGAGGAATGAAGTATCCACACGATGGTCTTCCTTCTTGGTTTTCTTGTGTTTTGCAAAATGTATCTTGTGTGTGTGTGTGTGTGTGTATGTGTGTATCTATAAACACATATTAGTATAGATTGCCAAAATTTGTTAGTACAAATGTTATAAGCATAAATAAATACAGAAAAGCTAACCTGTTCTCATAATCTTTCTTTGGAGTAAAAAAGTTTAAGTAAAAACAAACAAACAAACAAATAACTTAATACAGTGACTATCCGGGTTTCTAAATCATGAGATAAAAAGGATTGTGAAGAGACAAATCAGTGGTTAAGAGCTAGTGCTCTTAACCAGGACCCTGACTGAAATCTCAGAACCCACATGATGGCTCACAGCCACCTGCAATTCTATTCCAGGGGATCCAACATCCTCTTCTAGCTCCTCCGGCCCCAGGCACACATGTAAGTAACGCCCCAAGACACAGAATAAATTAACTCATTTAGAGGGCTTCTTAGAATTCAATGAAAGAAGGTCTTGCTTAGAGTAGTGTGCACCCCAGACACAGAAACATGAACATTAATAGTCATCATGTTAACAGATAATGAGCACTGTGAAAAGCATAAAGCCAGCTAAAGGGCTTTCTTCCACTATTCTAGGAGCAAGAATAAGGAAGGGTGTGCCCCACAGCTGATAGGTGGGGTCATTTGGACTGATAATGCAAGAAAGCAGAACTGCTCAACCCTATCTTGGCTTCTATCTTCTCTATCAAGTACAAGGCCTTTTGAGCTGGAAAGGGAGACCAATGCAGCAAAGGAGAAACTGGAGCTGAAATAGACGGAGGAGAACGGCACTTAGCCCTGTAAGCAATTTCACATCCCGTCTAGAGACGGGAGGCACTGAGAACCTCCGCAGAAGTGCTCAAAACACTGATGAATGGAAGAGAAGTTGAGTCCACGGGTGTCTCAGTGTGGCAGCAAGCAAGGGACACAAACACGTGCCCATGCCCAGGCCAAAACTCCAGAACTGGTTTGCAAATAATGATCACTAGCAGCTAACATGATATCATGAGAAAAACGAAGTCAGACCACGCTAAGGAGCCTTCTGTGCTGACCCACACTGGTGGCCCTGCTGTCTGCTCAAGCTTCAGAGAAGCCAGGGCCACCCCACCCCCTCTCTCCCCTCTGGTCACTCGAGCCAGGACAGAGATGTGTGAGTTGAATAGTTGTGGAGCTGGCTACATCTGAGTCCAAGCTCCATGTGAAGCCTGCCAATGGGGATGCAGTGTTACTGGGAGATAACACAGCAACTCTGTAACTGAACCGAAAGCCATAGCTGAGCTGTTAGTTTACTGAATCGGGATTTTAAAAGATAGTGAAAAACTAGGGGAAAAATGTGACTACAACTAATAAAATTAAACCTAGTGAAAGTAAATATTACATCCATAGTTAGATGGTTAAGACATTCATTCTCTAAGCACAGGCCTACTAAGATAGTTTAATGGTACTTAACAATGATTCCTATTTTTAAAAAGATGCCAAAGAAGTTTTGCTAAATATGTCTTGAATGCAGCACATTCACAGAGAGACCTATCTCATGTCCTAGACAGAACACAGCTGATTTTAGACAGAACTATATGAAAACTGCCGATACTTGACCCTTTCCACACAAAACTGATGAGAGCATGTAGTGAGGCTTAGAAGATAACATGGAATATCCCTAGTGCAGCATGCTTTGGTGTGCAGAGAAAGGACATTTAACTACCTTGTGGGAAATGGATGCAGCTTTAAGGGGAAAGCAGCAGGAGGGCTAGTGTGAGTGAGGTGGGGTTTAGCCAGAGGGAGGCGTGAGAAAGGAGGCCTCCTCAGATACTGGCATCAGAAATGAGACCATAAGACAGGGAAGCCATCAGCTCCAGCATGGAGTATGCAAAGGGGAGCCAGGGGGAACTGCCCCAGAAAGGGTCACTGGAACTTGATTCTGCATGCTCTTCAAATCTACTGTGATAAAAGCTCCAAAATCATATGCTCCTCATATGGCAGCTCCGATCTAAGGGATAAGCAAAGCAATGAACAATTCTGACGGGAAGCCTTCAAATGCCTGGTGCCCATTCAGGCTGTCCTTGGTATTCTGGCACTTTCTATCTCCAAAGGAACTTGTAGATCTTTTAACTCAGCTCTCTTAAAAAATCCTGTGTGATTACCAACAAGGCTGAAAGTGTCCAGGGGAAGAAGAGCAAAGGCTGCCTGGCTCTCTGTCAACACTGTCAATGCCGAGGGCTAACTCAGCTAGCTCATAGGGCAATCACTCCGCAGACAGTTCCGGTTCAGTGACTCCCGAAAGCTGTGCTTTAAGTTTCCTTCCTGGAAACAAATACCATCTAAATCTACAAGCTTCAGGAGCAAATGGTTGGTGACTTTTGTGGGCAATTGTTTTATAAAACTTAAGCGTGCCTAAGACATAATTTTAAAGATTTTGGCTCCAGGAGAAGGAGCTGAAGCACTGAGTCACGTGTTTCATATTTCTTACTCTTGCCTACCAGACTTTTTTTTTTTTTTGTAATTAAGAAAGAAAAAAAAAATGGGTCAACTCAAAAGAATTTTTACAACTGTCAGAATAAATACAAGGCCATAAATTCACAAACTTTATTATTGGGTAGGGGGGACTTTGTCCCTTCCCCATGCTGTAAGTATCCTATGTTTAGAACCCAGTCAAACATCCATACATGCGTACATCCATCTGGTGAACTGTAATGTATTGTTCCTATATCTAGTGTACTGTAAGGACATCTTTTCTGGAAGAAGAATGATGTGATCCCAGGTTAGAACAGCAGCCTCTTCCAATTACACACACACACACACACACACACACACACACACACACACACCTCCCACCCCGTGGCCTCTTCAGATGTGAAGGGACACCGTAAGGAAAGGCTCTGCACTCACAAACACAGCAAAATCTATTAAATCTGACTTGAGTCCAAGGTCACTAAGAAACATTTCACTTCTTAGAAAGAATCACCACCCATGAGACCATTTTGGAAAAGGGTTTAATCACACACAAAGAAAGTCCCTTCTTGACTGCAGGGGAACCCTAGGGCTGAGCTCATAAGACAGACCTTCAGGAGATGGAACTGCAGCATCCTCCCCCCGCCCCACTCACCCCTGTTTTCTCTGGAGTCTCTTGGCTAACTAAGATGAGACTGATACGCAGGTTTACGTTCCTGTAGGGTCTGGTTTAGCTGAAGAGTTCCAGATCAGCTTCAAGCTCTCAGGCCTTAGCTCGATACCATGTTCCTGGTACCAACCTGCCCTTCGGTAGAGCAGACCAGCTCTTCTGCCCCAGATTAAGGTGGACACCAGAACAATGACTTGCAGACATGCTGGCCATGATTCAGTTCTTTTTTTTAAAAAGGCACATCTTACCTGAGGTCTGGTCTAACTAAACACATGAATTATAAAAATAAAGTTTCCCAATTATGCCATTCTGGTATTTCTATTCTATTCTATCCTAATTTTAAAACACTATTTTCATAATCACTGAATTAATCTGAGACCCCACAACCTGCATTTTAAACACTAAAGTCGGAGAACAACACTGTCCAAAGTAAATATAATGCCAGCCATGGGTAACTTCTGTAAGTGCCATATTTAAAATGGTCAAAAGAAACATGTTCTATGAATTCTAACAATATTTTAATTAACCTATCATCCCCAGAATATCACCACTTTACCTTAAGCTCACTACAAGAAATCACTGTGATATTTTCTACCACCAAGTCTTCAAAGTTTAAAGTGGACTCTGTATGGGCAGGCAGCCAGTCCAGCGGAACTCATTTCAAAAGCTCTAGAGGCTACCACAGGCAGCACAGTGAGCGCAAGGTCTTCTGGTCCCACAGCCCCACACCAGCTCCCACAGTGCTGTGCAGAGGCAGAAGGAAGGCAGGATGCACTCCTGCTGAATGCCCTGCACATTGGGTCACGTGCCCTCATCCCACACAACGCTATCAGCCTCCAGCTCCTCCACAGGCTCCAGGGCTCTGATAAAGGCCAGGAATTTCTCAAAGAAAAGACCAGAAAGGAGGCTCGTAAACCCAACAACAGGCATTACCACCTTGAAATGCTACAGACACCAAGTTGGGAAGCTTTGAGGTCGCGGGAGAGGGTCCTGGGGAAACTTAACAAATGTCACAAGCCACTCAAATCAAAAAGTGAAATTTGGTTTGCTTATCACAAAGCGGAATAGAAATCACAGCAGCAGCTATGTCAAACAGTGCTGGTAAATAAAGATGGGGCGGGGCGGGGGGACACAGGAGCCGTCAGAAGAACTGTCCCTGTGGGGACTGGAGGGTACATGCCATTAGCCAGCACGTGGGGGCAGAGGCAGGCAGATCTCTGAGGGCAAGCCAGTCAGGATGACACAGTGAGGCCAGGGTTACAAACAAATGCTCCCACCCCCACCCCACGTACACACAGTAAGATTATGAAGGACTTTTTTTTTTCTTGTTCAAAATAGCTGCAGCACTCCTTCAAACGCGAGATGTCTTTAGTGTGGCCTTTTTTTTTCAAAGCAGGCACGTGCTCTGTTGGATTCCTACCCCAGGCAAGGCCGGGAGGGGGGAAGGGAGGGCCAGAGCGGTCAGAAAAGTCTCTGACCGCTGACCCTCTGAAAGCGCCTAGAAATGGACAGACAGACAGACAGACAGACAGCTTCCACTTCAGCTTTACATGCTGCTGAAATAGAAGCTGAGAGTTAACAGATCTGAGATAACAGAGCGGAGGAAAGGATGCAGGGCAAGAAAGCAGAGTGGTTTGCGTCTCACTGGGAAGGGAACTGAATATGTAACTCATTTCTGAGTCTCTTCCTCGGTCTCAAACAAGTCTCTGGCCCAAGCCGGGCACAAACCTCCAGAAAGCCCTGCTGCCGAGGAGAGGTGACCTTGAATTTCTGATCTGCTACCACCTCTCAAGTTCTGGCATTATTGGTATGTGCCACCATGCTTGGCTTGTACAGCCCAGGGGACTGAACCCAGGGGCTCGTACATACTAGGCAAACACTCTGAGACCCACTGAGCTGCATTTCCATTTGACTCCTTTTGCCAGTGAGTCCCGATGAGAGGAGCACCTCTCAGAACGCAGCCACACAGCAAGCCTACCTCACCATCTCAGCTCAAGAGGCTGGATTGCACGCACACGCCCTGCATCATTTGGCACACGAAGAGCGCCAGGTCCCTCTGAATAAACATCCAACAGAGTAAAGCCAGACCAGCTCCATACTGGGTTCACAGACATCTGAGGAAGACTGCAGATTTAGGTATCAGGTATATAACATAGATTAAAAACCCTAAGCAGGGTCACTTTGGAGCTCAGCAGAAATGAAGTTCCCAGAGGTCCACTCCTGACTGGTAACTCAAACCATTATATCTCTAGGAAACCGACAGGTCAAGTCTGAATTCCATGCCAGCCCATCTGTCTATAAAGTTCACCACCACTTCACAAGATCACATAGTGTAGAAATGAGATGTTGGTATTGAAAGACAGCAAAGACAGTATTCCCTCCCCTTGTCCTACAGTTGGCTGGATAGGAAGGTATAAATCTAATCAGTTTACTTATTCAGCGCTTCCCTTTTGTTTCAAAAACTGACACTGAGCATACAACCAATGACAAGAAATAACACATGTACACGTTTTAGTTCCAAGACAACCTGGGCTAAGTAGAAGGCCCCTGTCTCAAACAAACAAACACTGAAAGATATGCTACCAAGTACACGGAACATCTCAGACGACGCCTCAGGTTATGGGAATGCAACGATTAATGAAATGTGACCCATGCCTCCAGGCACTCAGGTGACTAGGGTAAAGGGAAGCTAACCACACACTCAAGGGCCCGAGATGATAGAGCACAAGGATGATATAATCTCAGCACCTGGGAAGCTGAAGGAGGAAAACCACACGCTCACAACCAGCCTGGGCTACCCAGGGACTCTGAGTCCAGCCTTGGCTTATGCAGCAAGGCCCTGGCTCAAGGAACAAAAATTATCAGGGTAACAAGAGCTGCAAAAGAGCTTTTGTAAGTGCTAAGAATATCCCGCTCCCTCCCAAAGAGACAATGAATCTGAGGAGGTCAGAAAAAAAAAAAAAAAAAATAGCAGACCAAAGATGGCATCGTAGCTGACTTGCAGGTAAGTAGGGGTGGTCATCAGTCTGTGAGACTGGAAGCCTGGCAGGCAGACACAACGGCACAGGAGAATCTGAACGTGAACTTCACTAGCATAACGAAGTTTACAGCTTTTCATAGATTCAACCATGCAGGGAGCTAGAGGGCCAGAGTAATGGTAGTCTTTGAGATCATGTTCTGCCCAGCATGGGTTCTAGCAGAACCTCTTCAACCCTCTTGCTGGCCATCAGTGCACAGGCTGGGGTAGAGGCTGGAGTCAGCCCCTTGGCCACCAGTCATCAAAGTCTGTCAGGCACTTATCCTAGGGCGCACACTCATGTGGGGACTGTCTCAGTCAATGCTGGCTACGAAGCTATTTCTGTAAAGAAGATCATAGTCTTCCAATGTCAATTAAAGGCAGTCAGTCGATGGAGAGACATTTGAGGCAACATGACCCTCACACACTCCAAGAGATATTTCAGTGGGGGCAGAACGGCTGAAGTCCCTCTGCCCCCGACCTCAGGAAACCCTGCATAGCATGGTGTCTGAAAGGTGGTTTCTAAGCCTGAACTGATCACAGTCATGGCTGTGCACAAAGATGAATGTCTCAGTGGGTGCAGCAGCCCCTTCTGCACCACAGGCAGTCAGCAGGGGAGGAGAGCTACGGGTTTGTCAGGGACAATGTGAACAAGTCACTGATTAAGCATCTGGTACAGGAGACTTAATTTCCAGCTAGATCTCTGAGTACAAGGGTCGGCGAGCTCCACAAGTCAGCTGAGAATAGGCACAGATTAACAGCATGGGTCGTGGGGTGCGACTATCTCAAGTGAACAGGATCCAAGATGCTCTGGAGAGACACATTTGAATAGAAGGAAGGTCAGAGTTGTGGCCAAGCAGCCAAAGACCCTGGAAGCTATTTATAAACCAGAAAGGACAGGAAGGAACAAGAACAAAAAAAGGAACTCACACAGGAGAGATGGAGAGCAAGAAGGAAGCATCTGTAATAAGCAGTGGGGAGACAGGAGGCCAGAGCGCTGCAGTGAAAGACAGGGGAGGGGACAGGAGGCCGGAGGCCGGAGCGCTGCAGCGAAAGATGGGGGGGGGGGGCAGGAGGCCGGAGCACTGCATCGAAAGATGGGGGGGGGGGACAGGAGGCCGGAGCGCTGCAGCGAAAGACAGGGTGGGAAGGAAGCACAGAGAGTGGCCACAGCGCTATGCAAGTATTTCAAATGCCTATGTTGCAGGAGGGTTGGCTCTGGGTGGTCAGTCACATTCTTGCTCTTGGCATTAGGGCATGAATTCAAATCCCACATTGGCTTCAAACTGAGGGCTGACTTTTCAGTCACTTTACCACTCTCTGTGCAATAAACTAAAAGGACCAGCAAAAGAAAGAGCATCAAAGAGAACAGAAAGTTTCTCTACACAAGACACTCATGACAACTGTCTTCAGAATCCTGGAAGGAAGGGCTATCCTCTCCCACGACTGCCGAAGTACAGACAAATCCCAATGCTGTGTGTGCTCACTGCAACCACAGCACCGGAGGGACCGACTGGGGTGGCAGAGTGGAAGACATCATTAGGGAAGCAGCAGGTGGAAAGAGGGACTACAGAGTTATCTGTCACAGAATGAGGGAGGGAGGGAGGCAGGGCCAATGAGCGGAACGTGTCCATCAAGCACCTGGACGGTGAGTAGAGAGGGAAAAAAGGGAACCGTCTTTAGATGAAATGTTTATCTCACAACTCAGTGATCTATATTAACACAGGTGATCTTCACATGGGCAGAGGGGGAAACAGGTGCCACCCCATTCTACAGATGAAGAACCCTACGAAAAATCATGTGACAGTTTCAAAGTCACATAGTTACTTTCTGGCTTGCAACCCAAGTATTGTATTAATTGGTCAGCCAGGGGCACAAGGAGAGAGTTTATCATTACCTCATACAGAAGTTTAGGACTTGATATTATGCTGCAAGCACAATTTGCTAGCACTCTTAAATTTTGTCCACCTGAGTCTCCCACAGTGAAACAGAACTACTTCCTCCTATTTTTTCACCAGAAATATCAATTATATAAGACAGACTATTAACCACTATTGGGTCATTTTTTAAACTTTATTATTATTTTTTAGTTTGCACACCTGTTTGTGTACGTGGGTGTGGGTACCCACAGAGGCCGGGAGAGGGGATTGGATCTCCCCGAGTCAGAGATACAAGTGGTTGCGAGCCGCCCTACACGAGTGCCAGGGACTCAGCACCAGTACTCTGCAAGAGCAGCAAGTACTCTGCATCACTCCAGCCCCACTTTAAGAACATAACTCCAACAAAGTAACTGAAAAACTGCAAGAAACTGAAATGCAAAATCCTAAGGAGTAATCTGGACCTTAAGGACCCTAAGGAGTAAAGTCGTCTTTCACTGTGCAGGTGGCCAAACAGAAAAACACAGTAGATTTTCATGAGGATGGGCCTGGCCATCTGGGGTGTGTCTGCAAAGTTCTTCCCAGGGGCCTTACAGCAGGCGAGCCTGGACAGTTAGGGCTGAGTCTACTGCTGGAGTTAAGACCCTAATTGGTGTTGTGAGCTGGCAACACTGTGGAAGGTAGAACCTGACTGAAGAAGTAGGTCTTTGGCAATGCATCCTTGGGGCTGGATCTTACACTACACACACACACACATACACACACACACACACACACACACACACACACAGTCACTTCTCTGTGTTTCCTGTCCAAAATGCTACAAATTGTTCCTCTGCCCACCCCCCTCCCATGACAGAGTGAAACTTACAAAACAGTGAACAGAATAAATCTCTTTAAGCACTGAGGAGTGGTATTCTACAAGAAAGTGGACACCGTACTATTTGAATAAGCAAATTTTACTAACCCCTGTCGTGATTGGACCTTCTGCTATTGTGTGCAAACTGAGAGGGCAAAGCTGGGACCGGGTTTGACACAGTTTGCAAGGCACCCAGGGGTCGCTCAGAACCCCAAGCTTCAGAAGGCACATGAAGCAAAGTCACGCTGATGTTCCATGGCTGGGTCCCAAAAAGGGTTCTGCAGAAGGGAGCCAACCCGAGGCTCCTCTCAGTGAGCAGGCATGCATCAGATCCTCTGCCCTGTGCCCAGCACCTTACTTACATGGGTCACGCATACCCCGTGGAAATGCAATCAGAAAGGCACTGAAATTGTCTCCACTTCACAGCAGAGGAACGCAGACTTAGAGGGGGCACACAACCTCTTAGCTCTAGCCAGCAAGGCACACACGAGGCAAGGATGACTTTTCAGAGTAGATCTGCTAGACTCCACCAAGCAGGCTACTTACCCCAGGCCCCTACAGGAAATATCCCTGAAAAGGAAGAACAGCCAGAAGGGCCCAGCTCCCAGGAAACTCCAGCAGAGTTCAAAGAGCAGTGTGCTAACTCCCCAGGCTGGCCTCGATGGCACTGAGCTGCCCCTGTTAATGCTTGCTTAAGTCATTTTAAAAAAAGAATTTGTTTATTGTGTCTGTCATTAGAAGTCAACCTTTGGACAGAGGTGGCCAGTCTTTTCCCTATGCTTTGCAAACTAACCCAATGCTTCCGGTTTCCTGGGATTTTCCGTTTAGAACTATAGTTATCTCAACAAACAGCTTCAAGTGTTGCAATTCCGAGTGAGGAAAAGAATGACCATAAAGTGTGTATTTTTAACCAACATCTAATCCAACTTCAGTTAGTTTTACCTATGGCCACAAAATTTTTGTGTGTGTTTAATTTTATAGATAAAAACTGTCCACAGACACAGCCCTACCATCAGCAGCAAGAGAAGTGGCAGGCACACAATGGTGTATGAGGGTACTAGGGACTTAGTGGGTGGACCAACTAACAGCAGCCATTGTCAGGAGAAAAGACATGGTCTGAGCATTCAAACTGTCCTTAGGGTTACGAAATGAAAGACGCAGCCTTACCTTGCTTATACAAAAGATATTCAATTGGCAGGAAACAAAACAACACACACACACACACACACACACACGCACATGCACGCACACGTGTGCGAAGAGAATCATTGCATTGTTGAATATACACGGAAAAAAGCAAACATCAGGAAAATGTCTGGGGTTTACGTACATGGGATAAGATTACCTTCGGAAATGAATTTAAATAAACAGATTATACTGAACAATAAAAAGTTAGAAGATCTGGGGCAATGGGGTATTTGTTTTTGTTTTAATGAGAGTTAAAAAAATTATCTAGAGTCACTGGCACCCAATCTCTTCCCACACTACCACCACTGGTACCCTGAAGAACCATACCCTGAATAGTATTAAGGAAGAGATGGGGGGAGAATGAAGCTAGCCAGAGCCTCACATCATCAGAGCACAGCACAGGGCCACAGCAGCGTGGAGACGCAGAAGGAGCCATGGAAGAGCAAGCTTTTCCCTATGTGCACGGACAGAGCTTCCTGCAACAGGCCGCTAAGCAGTTGCCTACTGGGTGCTGTGGGCTTGCTCTATCTTTATTCCTTTGTGTTTCCTCTATTTGTGGTCTTTTGTTTTGTTTTTCAAGATAGGGTCCTGGCTGTCCTGGAACTCACTCTGTAGACCAGGCTGGCTCACTCTGTAGACCAGGCTGGCTATGGTCTTTTTTTAACTAAAGGTGGTTCTCAGATTAAAGTTAGTCATGTGATCTCAATAACCAAGAGGCTGAGGAAAGGGGCCCAAGGTCAAGCTTTGATCAATTATCCAGAAGAGGCTATAACGTAGCAGGACAGATATATCCTGCAAGGTAAGATGTGAGGAAATGCTTGAACACGGAGGAGGCTGAGCGACAGACAGACAGCGAGCAATCACAGTGAGCCTTCGAAAGCAGGAATGCCTGTGGCCAGGACACACAGTCAGGGAGGGGAGACTCTGAGTGGGGACAGAGATAAAGACCAGAATACCTAACTGTAAATGTCCTGTGTCCCTAACAACATGATTATTAGGTTAAATACGGTTATCAGAAGCACAGCTCTGTGATCACAACGCGGTGGGCTTGTATCTACTCTCCCTCTACGGTCTTCAGATCCCATGTGCTCCCTTTGCAGAGGACACCAGAAGAGCCACGCCACAGAGTCCTCTGGAATCTGGGGAGCCCCACAGAGCTTTCTCCCTCATTCCTGGTGAGCCTATACTGATACTGGATCTCTGGTTGTGCCACAGCTAACACACCAGCTCTGGAGTTTCTCCTCCTGGGAGAGGAGGTATTGCTAGTGAGTTGTCTTAGTGTATGGGACCCAAGGAGTGACGCTGTCCCCAGGAAAGCAAAGCCAGGTGCCCAAGACCTCTGCCTGCCAAGAGGACCCCAGCTAGCCCCACCCTACCACCCTTCTTCCCCAGAGCTCTCTGCTCTGCCATCGCAGTCTCCCTTCAGGCTGTTAGTCCCTTCTTCACCACATGACTCTGAAACCTGCCTCTGGGGTCCCCCTTGCTCCAGTCTGGCTTCCTTCCAACGCATCCCCCCTCAAAGTCTGTCAGCACTCTGAAATCAAACTCTGGCCACAGTGCCCTGCTTGGGACCCTACAATGACTATCCCTGGAGTAGCACAACTCCAATTCCACAGCTTACTGATCCCACAGCTCACAATGCCAAGTGCCTACCTTGTTCTCCAGCCCCAGCCCTTGTCACCCACCCACCACATTCTGGCCTCTCCCCCAGGCTGAGCCTCATGTAGAAATGCCATTCCAGGCCTCCCTGCCTCCTCACGTGTTGTCATCTCTGACAGAAATGTGTCAGGGCCCCAAGACTGGCTTTAAGTTCCTCCTGAGCCATGGCCCTCCACAGAGGAGTCCTCTCCACAGTGCAGCTTGCATGAGCAGCCCACCACCCCTGCCTCATCCACAGTTCCCAGCGGGTGTCACACCCACAACCCCCTGGAATTGGCCTGACGTCTGTCTCTCTCACTTGTAACCCTTTTAGAACAGTTTACTGAACTCTGAATCCCCGTATTTAGCTTGTTGTCTGTGAAGTGATAGATGCTATCAAAAGGCACAGTTACAGGCTCACACACACATGACAGAGACAGTCGATATACAAGATCAGCAAGAGATCTCATGAGGATTGTGTTTACCCACAAATGACCCAGAAACTCCAGAGAACCCCAAATCAACTCTGTGGAGCCAGTCACACCCACTGGCTGGCCAGAGACAGACTGCTGGCCGAGTCTCTCCGAGAGAACGAGGCAGCTTTCATGACCTCTCCACATTTCCACTCCTTGCCTTGCTGTTTATAGAAATCAGCCTTTTCTGCCAAGACGCACACCGTGGCCTGGATGGTTCACTTAGCTTTTTGAGTATTCTAATGTAGCACGTGTGTGACAGTTACGGTAAAGTCTGATAACTTAGAACGGGAAGTTTGAAAGGAAATGTACTCTGGGGATAAACAAGGCAGAAACAAAGAGGCCAGTGCACTGACAGATTCCAACAGTGAGCGAATGTGGAGAGGCACTCCACTTACCTCTCCTTGCTTTCCCAATTTTAAACCAGGGGGCTTTTACCTTATAGCATTAGAGAAGTAAGGAATATGTCTGTAATAGGACTAGGATTATATTTTTCAGTATAAAGACTTACTATGTCTCTAAGGCTTACACTGTTCTTCTTTGCTAGAGGTAGACAAGTATTTGTCTAGTATTTGTGAACATTTTATTTATTTTTAGGTATGTATGTTTTGCCTATCTGTATGCCTACCACGTGCATGCAGTACCCAAAGAAGCCAGAAGAGGGTAATGGATACTCGGGACTGGAGTTACAGAGGTTCTGAGGTTCCATGTGGAGCTAGGAATCAAACCCAGATCATCTGAAAGAGCAGCCAGTATTCTTAACTGCTAAACCATCTCTCTAGCCCCTAGACGTGCATTTTTTTTAAAGCTAAATTCTCTAGGTTGACTAAAGGAAATGGATATTCTTAGTTAGCTATCAAAAATAGTTCCCCGAGAAACTTTGAAAACAACGATGAGATACCCGTATCTCAGGCAGTTTGAATGGCCTGTTTTCTCGGTCGGTGCAGGCTACCACAGTTTAGACTAATTATTTGAGAAATACATTCCCAAAGTCAAAATGAAATGAAAAATACCAGTTACTTAGTTTTCAAATGATTGCTAAATTTTGAGCTTGACTTTGTAGAGCCTAAACTAAGCATTCCAACAGACGGGAACAGCCCAACCCAAGGCCTGTTTTCCTAGATGAAGACAAGGATGAGCAGCAGTAACGCAGAGGCTCCTCTGGGGCTTATCTCCTTTCAGTTCTACAATCCCACTCCTGCTCTCTCCAGCCACACAGAACTGCAGCGCCTGCCAGGACTGTTTAACCCCTGTCTCGCCCTTCTTTCTTCAACAGCCCACAAGTAGGCAAGCACAATCAGAGCTCATGGTTTTAAAAGGCACTGGGAAATTTTATTTTGTTCAAAAGAATAATCGCTATCTTTGTGTGTGCCCTGCTCTGTTCCAGAAAGAATGTTGAGACAGCCAGAATCATTACCTAATTGATCCCTCTGCTCCTCCTTAGAGGCCGACATCTTCATCGTGATTTGGCTTTAAAGAGGAACAACCAGACATTCATATTTATCAGGATAATATGAGTCCCCCCAAAAAGGATGAAGCCTGATTCATCCACTCAGCAAACATTTATTGGCTGTAGTTACAAGATATTATCTAGTGGGGAATATAAACAGACAATTACAGCAGCATCAGGGAAGCATGTAACACGACACCAGAATGCTCAGGAGCACAGAAAGGCCCAGCTCATCTGCCCTGGGAGGGAGGGACGGCGAGTGTCAAAGAAGAGTCCCAGAAGAGAGGTAGCTGACAACTCGAGGAATTTCCCCACATGAAGGCAGTGTGCACAGCAGAACCACACAGCTATCAGGTAAAGTCACGGCAGAGAGTGCAACCGTGTAAGCAACACTAGACGCACACTCCCAAAACCCAAAGGTGGGCCACAGGCTATCTCTCTCCATGTCCTTGTCCTTTATCTATAGTCTATTCTCTTCTAGCTAACTGGTTTCTGCCAGTCTCCTACTTATCAAAAATCTAACTCATCCTAACAAAAACTCATCAAGAGTTGAAGTGTGCAAGAGTGTGACAAGCCCCAGGCACTGGAAAGGAAGCACCAGGGCCCTACTGCAGGGTCACATGACTGCAGTATACAAGTGACAAGACTAGCCTCTGGCCCAGGCCACTCCCCAAAGACAACACAAAGTGAACCCATTCCTAACAATCCAATGTTAAGCTTATCCTAAGCGTGACATGTTTTTCTGAACCATCAATCTGTCCTGTTTTGAAGACTCCAAAGCTCCTTCCCTGAATTCTTTTGTTCTGTCCCTTCAAGGCCTTTGTCTAAAATGTACCCTTCCTGCTTCGGGGAACACTGGTATTTCTCAGTCCCTTTGTTCCTGTCACTGTGGATGTATACCACAGTACTGGCATCCAAGACAAATAACACAAGTTGACCATCTGCCTTTCCAAAATGCTACAAACTAAGAGAGCAGTTAAATAAAACTAATTTTTAATGTCTCTTCCAGTCTTGGACTTTTATGTTTCTGTGATGTAGCTGAAGCCACTTTCCTATGAGAGTTTCAAGTTTATAGAACGGCCTAACTTAGATATCATTGTAAAGAAAAAGTAGGTGAAAAATTTAATGCTATTGTCAATATACATTGGCAGCATTGCCAGTGGGCCAGACTACCATTGTATGTGTAAGTAAACCAGGCATTGATCATCCTCAGTATATATCTTAGGACCATTGACACGGCAATTTCCTAAAATGATCACAAACTAAGCACAAACTTAAGAATCAAAATATAATAGTATGACTTATGTGTTTGGGTTTATGTTCTTCATTACCTTATTTAGATTTCTTAGTTTTAAGTGTATGGGAGTTTCGCCTGCATGAAGGTATGTGTGCTGGTGCCCACTGAGGTCAGAAGGCGGCACTGGATCCCCTAGGAACTAGAATTACAGATTGTAGAGAGCCACCACATGGGTTCTGAGAACCAAACCCAGGTTCTCTGCAGGAGCAACAAGTGCTTTTAACAACTAGCCATCTTTCTGACCCCAAGTATGTGATTATTTAGCTATACTTCCTAGAACTGAATATTAATTATCCTGAGATTTTAGCACTAGAAAAATTAAAAAATTAAACTCCATCTTTTGAAACTTGGTTTGGTTTGGGGTTGTTGTTGTTGTTGTTGTTGTTGTTGTTGTTGTTAGAGGGGTTTTGTGCAGCCTAGGCTGGTCTTAAAATCACTATGTAGCAGAGGATGACCTTGAGTTGCTGATGTTCCTGAGTACTAGGCTCACAGGTGTTAAATAAGCTTTCTGAAGAGCACCCCAGACACAGTATCAAGACTACGCCTACACTCACAAGCTATAGAACCTCATACACATCTTTCATGTGCCACTTTACACATCCCAAGTGTCGAGCTTATCAATTAGATACACATCACCATAACACACCTTACAATTTACAGCTCAGGTTATCATTCAAAGTGTAAAGAAGACCAGAGGGCTACATTTTTCAAATCCCACACCAAGAACGATCCCTAGGGGCGGTACGTTCTAGTCTCCTTGTTCTTGTGCACCAATGCTATCCTCAAGAACTATGGGAACAGCCTTAAAGCTCTGGGCAGTTCTTGACAACAAATATACAAATTTAGCCTCTACTATTTCTTAACTACGTGACCCGACAGGCAAGCGAGCAGATGACGCTGGGCATTATTTTCCTTGTATATAAAGGAAGGATGAAAGAGAGCATCGTACTACGACCTTCCCTATAAAGCTGTTGTCAGATGCCAGTGCGCACGAGGCGTCTTCCCTGCCTTACCTCAACCCCATTAACTCTAAAAGTCTTCACTTTGAAGAATTCTGAATGGGTTACTGGAATGTAGGAAAACAAACACGAGGAAGCCAACTGGGTACCAAAGAAAAGGATTTCATAATTGCTGTGGCTCAATTGGTTGAGTCATATTAAATTAAGCTGGGATTTTTCGAGGACAAAAAAAAAAAAAAAAAAAAAAAAAACACCCCACAGAGCTTCCTCACAGGACGCCTAAGACAAGAAATCAAATGGCATTCCAATTCCAGGCAGAGAAGTCCAAGCCCTGACTTCTGATGAGCAGGGTTGTGTCTGTGAGTCATTTGTTCAAAAGGAGGAGGGCAGGATTCCCTATGAACCAAAAACAAGCTTACATGATCTTTCTTCTCAATATTTCAGATCTACAGTTTACCTCAGAGCCAACCCCTCTGAACTCTATACGGCTATGGAGAGAGGCAGAATGAGAAGGGAAGTGGAGTCAATGACCAGAGTAGCTGGTAAGAGTCACTAAGTGACTGCTGGTATCTAAAGGAAGGACAATTTATTTGGGTTGGGGTCCCCTCTATTGCTCACACTATATTCATTACTACCATATCTGGCTAAATATTAACAGTGCTACCCATGCAGCATTTTGCATCATTAGAAAGAGTAGAAAAGCCTGGCACAGTGGTGCATGCCTTTAATTGCAGCACTCAGAAGGCAGAGGGAGGCGAATCTCTGAGTTCGAAACCGCCCTGGTCCACAGAGCTAGTTCCAGGAGTCAGGGCTACTCAACACCAGAAAATGCAAAACCTATTTGAAGGCAACTGGTTTAGAGCTTATCAATCATTTACAAATAGCCACACAGGTCAAAACCACACTAACATCACATTTAAATACTGTATATATACATAAAGCCACCAAAAGCAACACAGTGGTTTGTCTAAACACGGTTACTGTTGGGGTCCTGTTCTGAGTAAGTAAAAACCTCTCGTGCTCACTGAGAAAGTTCCTAACTTTGCAGACCACATCTTCAATGTCACTAGCAACTTACCATCCCGGTTGGTCTAAAGTATCCAAGCACAGTCGCAGGGAAATCCTGACTTAAGGCAGGTTGAGAAGGTCAATGTGGGGGTTGGGGAAGATCCAGTGTCAGCAGCCATGGCAGAGGAAGATAGGGCTCCTGGCTTCCTGCCTTTGACTCTGAGTCGTACTAGTCATATTGCCTCCACTCCTCCCAGGAAGCCCTGGGCACTGCACACTCCACCTGAGAACACTGCTCCAAGCCTTGTGTGTTCTGAAACGAAGGTCAGTAGGCTGCGTGCAAGCACACACTCCTCATCGCTTTGAAGACCATAACCCACAAGTCCTGCCTCTCTTCAGACACCGCCACGGTCCTCCCTGTAACTACTCTCTCTCCGTTCTCCCACATGTTCCTGATCCCACCACCAGGCTCTCTGCCTCGCATAGTCCCTTCATTTGGGATGTGTTGAAAGATTCATTGGTCGAATTAAGAACTCACATGACCCTCCCCAATAGTTTATGAAAAGCAGATTTTTCCAAGTGTCTGCCACCGACTCCATACTCTATAGGCAAAGTCCCAAGACTAAGCATACATCAGCCTGTTCCCACTCTATAGAAAGAAGGTCACAATGGGAAAACTTGCCACCCCTCAAAGGAAGCAGGTCTGAATGGCCTCTGAACTTCTGGGAGTGGGGACTGTTGGCATCCCTATGTAAGAAGGGAGAGAAAAAGAATACCTTCTGGGCACAGTGGTTTGTGACACGTGTAGAAGCTAGTAGTGCTCTCTAGCCAGGTCTCTGTGTGTCTGTCCTCTTCTGCCACAACACCCCCAGCCTGTTTGCCAAATACCTCAAGATGTTTCCGGAAGGTTCTGAATTATTGACAGACTTAGGGAAGATGCTTAGGAAAACACTAAGTCCTAAAACAGGCCTGTCCAGCTAGGGCAAACACTTGGTCATCAGCAGTTTCCTTTTTAAGACCAAGGGGGAGAAAAGGGGGATGGGGGGCCACCTTGGCTAAATAATAATGATATTCACAGAAGAGCAAAGACACTGGAATTCCAAAGTTCAAGATCTCGGAAGCACTACTCACCCCTAGCCATCTCGCTCCTTTATTGGCCGCCTGTTGAATCTGGACTCTTTTGAGGGTGACATGGTAAACAGCTCCTTCCTCTACCTCTTCACCCCAGTCCTGAATCGAGCTCTGCCAGGGACGGGATAAAGAGAAAGAAAAAGAACGTCGTAGTGTGTGTTGTTGTTTTCTTCTCCCTTGGCTAACCACAATCTATCCCAGCTGCTTCCCTGCTTACAACGGCTCTCCAAGCCTTTGAATAAATCCTCCACACAGAGCAACACAAGACACCCTGCAATAGGCAAGGCTGAGATTTTCTTGGCTGGCAGCCTTTTCCTGCGGTATCACAGGAGCCTCCGACTTCCCCGTTCAGTTACTTTTCCTAAACGAGCCACATATCTTAAATCACCTTTTCAAGTTTTTTTTTCCTTCTTAAGGAAACTGTGGTTTAAAGTCCTGATCAACTCTGTCCACTTAAGTGAAAAGAAAAAAAAAATAACTCATTTGCAACAGCAAAAGTTTATACTTCTCTAAGTACACAAACATTTGAGCAATGTCGATGTTAAACTCCCTCAAACAAGTGTTTTAATACCAAGAGCCCTCTTTGGGAAATGAAGCTGTACTTCTTTTTCTCCTCTTGCTGTTTTGAAACCCAAAAAAAGTTACGTGGGGTGTGGAAAGTTTTTATTTCCAGAAGAAAAAAGAAAAGAAAAACCCCTCTGGCAAGTGCAGAGAAAGCAAAACATCTTCACGCGGCTTCTACTGAAATTTACACAGCGACCCCCTGGATGGCCATGTCGCCAGCTAAACCTCGGATCTGTGTTAAAGGGCTGCCACTGGGAAGCAGAGCGAGGCGCCGCTCCCCCAGACTGAGTTCTGTCCTTTCCAAGTTCTGCTCTCCTGACACGCATCTGCCTGTCCCAGACACCCCGCAGGCGATGCCTGAAAACACAGGCAGTGTTTCTAGGGAGAAGAGGCACAGAGAGGGGAAGGATACAAAGCAGAGTGAGAAAGCCCCTCTCAGAGAGCGGGGGTCCGGGTGGCTCCGATCAATTAGACAGTGCTCCAACAACCCGGCCCGAGAAAGCGGGAGATGGGACGAGTCCCCCAACAGAGAAGCGTCCGGGAAAGGCGGGGAGCTCGCGTTACCATTTTAGCTTGCCAAAGTAATTTCATTCTCAGTTTTCTCTCCGGCACACGGACGCTGCATGGTGCGCCCTTCTCCGAAGCGGTCGGAGCGTCACTCTGGCCCGGCTCCGGGTCACCGCGCTTCCCATGCGCCTTGCTGCCCCACCGCCGCCGCCGCCGCGCGCGACCGGGCCACAAAGGAGCGCCGGCCAGCGAGCAGGCAGCCCGGGAGCCCGCGGCAGCAGACTCCTCCCCGCCGCTCCGTGATGTCAGGCTTTCCTGTTTGTGCTTGCGAGCGCACTCTCCCTTTCGGAAGCCCCGCGGATCAAGGGAGCAAGCAATCTTTTCTCCAGCTCCAGAGTGGTGGGGAAACGATGCTTTCAAGTAGACCGCTTCATCGGGGTTTCCTGGTGGCCACCAGGTGACAAAATAGAACCATGTGTGCGCAGCCTCCGTCTGCTTTACTAAAGGAAACTGGGGGAATTCAGGGTTAGGGACTCTTGTGTGATCTGCTTGCTATTTGGAATTTAGAACAATTAAATCAGAGTCCCCTGGATTTGGGGGAAGATTTTCATTAGGACAAAGTCAAAAGCTATCTGGGTATCTAAAAATCATTCCCAGCGGCTCTGCCCCGCACCTGCAACTGCCTGGACTTGTTCCTACTGCCCACTCTTGTTTGTGGCTTTCTTGCCTTTTTTTTTTTTTTTTTAAACAAAAGGTGGTCCTGGCTAGCCTTGAACACTTGGAACTTTTGTGGCAATCCTCCTGCCTCTGTCTCTTGAGTGCTGAGATTACTTACAGGCATGCATCAGCTCCACCACCAAGTCTGATAAGGCTTACTGGCTACTGTGGATGAGAGCAGAGAGTTTTAGGATCTGACAGTTTGTGGCAGAGGCCATAAGTGGTCCTGGGGGTTTCTGGAGCCTCTGTGAGCAGCCATGGGGGGGTGTGCACTGTGGGGACACAGAGGAATAATCACTGCAGGGAAAGCCTTTCTCAAAGGACAATGCTGACAAGAATTTTATCTTAACACAATCGTCTGTAGGGGACAATACATTACACTTTAAAAGATCTAGTTTCAATAAATCAACAGCAAGAGATAGCCCATAGTCATGCAGCCAAAACTATACCTGCCAGAACTCCACACCAATTAAAAAAAAATTCATGTTTTACAGGTGTCAAATGGAGAAAGACCTCCTCCTGACTGCTGTGCTGAGCTTTGGTTAGTACTGAATATACCATGAGCTGGAAAGTTAGGCAATCAGTGCACTGACGTCTCCAGAAGGGCATCAGAAATGAGAGAGAGCACCGAGCAAGCAAAGGGTCTCTGCACACTGCAGAATGTCTTCAAGTCAGTCAGACGCTCCTCATAAGGACCCAGGCTTCGGCCGGGCGTGGTGGCGCACGCCTTTAATCCCAGCACTCGGGAAGCAGAGGCAGGTGGATTTCTCAGTTCGAGGCCAGCCTGGTCTACAAAGTGAGTTCCAGAACAGTCAGGGCTACACAGAGAAACCCTGTCACAAAAACAAACAAACAAAAACAAAAACAAAAAAACAGACCCAGGCTTCAAGGGGTCTAAGACTGTAGAGAGAAGAATGATCTTTTCCAACCAAAGTGGATGTTTCTATAATTTAAATATTAAATACACACACACACACACACACACACACACACACACATTCCTTCTGCTGTGCTCAGTACTCAGAACAGAGAGTCCCAGGAGCCAGAGGGAAAACATGTGGCAGCCCTACCTCAGGCTTCTTAGCCGCCTCAGGCCCCAGGTCACACCTAGATGATCTCCTTGGTGATTGAAGACAGCAAGGGGCAGCCCAGGACAGGTCATGAAACACTGGTTAATTTCACCACTGCTCTAACCTATTCTGCGCTGTAAGTTTTAAGACTGTCGAAAAACTTATTCACAAAAGCAGTTTCTTCTCCAGAAATTCCTGGAAAAGGTGGCTTGAGCCTCACAAGCTGCTCAGGTTTGTAGCTCTCCCTGCCTCTCATCCTACTTGACTTGACTGACTGGGTTCCTGGCCTATAAGAGGAATGGCAACAGAACCCGGTCCAAACCCAGACTTAACAGTGGAAATCAGCATAGACTCTGCTTCCCTCCCATTCGATTCCTTGGCTATAAAGTGGGACAAACCTCACAGAACTTCAGAAAGGGTTAAATAATGAAACGTGCAAATCCCCTAGTGCATGGAGCGTTGTCCAGAAGGCTCCATTTTCTCCCTTACTGCCCTTCCCCCTTAAGAGCTATAGGCCGGGACTCCATGAGAAGCTGTCATGTCTGCAATGTGGAGAAATCTGAAATGATGTCTTCCAAATTATATTCAAGTTCCAGAGAGACTTATCAAGAATGATTACTCATGTTTATTCCTGAGAAGGTGTGATTTTGTAAAAATCCTTTTATGAAGGAAAGAAAAAGATAAAAATCAAATAGCTGAATTTATGTGATTTAGAACTATCAAATGTTGAAATCAACGAGGGCTTTTTCCTTTTTTAAGCTATTTCACTCACAACGAGTGCTGGGCCCCAAACATAGGATGCTGTACACTGCTGCAGGGGGACAGAAAAGGACAAAGATGGGCTGGAGCCTGCTCGGGGGCTCTGGGACTGATGGGGAAGTCTAGAAGTGAAGTGTGTGTGCTGTCCCTTTAGTGTGCTCCCCGGAGCCGAGCAGAAGAACACTCAGCTGTGAACCTCTTTTCTTTAGCACTTTTAATCCAGGAAGAGAAAAAGTAAAACTGTGGCTGAAAAAATTTTTTTTCACTTATAAGCAATGTAATCAATATTATTTTTTACCAGGGTTTTTGGATTAAAGTACTATTTAGTGTGTGAGGAGCATAAGTAACCCACTTGTCGGTCAGTGAGAACTGCTCACCTAGTAAATACCTCACCCTGACTCAGACCACCAGAAAACAGCTCTGAAGCTTTGCTGTCTGACTCGGTTCTTTTTCCGTAAGTTTGTTTCTAAGTATCTGAATCTGCTTGGTGCTGTTATGATTGGCTTTCCTAATTTTAATTTTAGGTTGTGGTGTGACAGGTGTGTGAATGTGCACAAATCAGGGGAAAGGCATGGTCACGTGAGCTGGCTCCAGCAAAGGCCAGAGGCTGACATCTGGGTGCCTTTCCTTAATTGCTTTTCCAGCTCTCTGGGAAAGGGTCTTTCACTGAAGCTCAGTTTGGGCAGCCTGGTTGGCCAATGAGCTTCCAGGATCATGCTGTGTCTGCTCACAGCCCTGGGGTTACGGGCCACCCTGCCGAGTGCAGTGCGAGTGCAGTGTGTGCAGCATTTATGTGGGTTCTGAGGTTCCAAGCTTAGCAAACACTGTGCCCACTGAGCTATCTAACCAGTCATTTCCGCCCCAGTACTGGGGATTCACAACTAATGTTTGAACTTTGGTTCTGTGTTCTGTTACTTTAATGTACTTGTCCATTAGTTCTAATTGATCTTCTGTTGACATAAACAAATAAATAAATAAATACCTATTTGTAATCTTCAAGACTTAATATATTAGAAGTCCATGTTGATCCAAACTACCAACCATCAGAAGCTCTGAACAGAGGATGACAAGAGGAATGACATCAAGGCAAACAGCTTCTGCCCAGCAGAGGAATTCAACCAGGCTGAAAAGACAACCTACAGAATGGGAGGGAAAAAACTTGCAAAACATATGACCAATAAAGAATTAATATCCGCAATAGACAAAAGAGTCCTATAACTCAATAGCAAAATAGCTATAATCCAAATCAAATGGCCAACAGGCCTGAGTAGACATTTTAGGGAAAAAAATGTATAAAAATACCCACAAGTAGATGAACACATACCTTGTGTCATTCACCAAAGGGGAAAAGGAAGGAAAGAAGAGAGAAGCAGGAGGCAGGGGCAAAGGACAATGAGAAGGATTATGAAAATGCCATAATGTTTTTTACACTAACTAGAAATACATTTTTAAAGGAAAGATGGAAGGGGGTGGGGAAGGAAGTGTTGAGGTTCATGTGTTAATGAAGATGCAGAAAAAAGGGACCCCTGGTATACTGTTGCTGGGAACATAAGCAGTGCCCACTATGAAGAAAGTATAGATGTGTCTCAAGAAATAAAAAATGCATAAAATTCAGTAATGCCAATTGTGGCATTTATAAAAGAATGTATTTCCTGATTTGTCTCTAAGAAATGCTTTACACTTCCATGTTTATTGCAACACTGTTCACAATGGCCATGCTACAGAGACAATCGGGATGTCACTCAGTGGATGAACAGATAAAAGTAAATGTGATGCAGTGGAGTATTCTCCAGCTTTTAAAAAGACAGAAGTCAGCCGGGTGTGGTGGCGCACGCCTTTAAGCCCAGCACTCGATAGGCAGAGGCAGGCAGATTTCTGAGTTCGAGGCCAGCCTGGTCTACAAAGTGAGTTCCAGGACAGCCAGGGCTACACAGAGAAACCCTGTCTCAGAAAAACCAAATAAATAAATAAATAAATAAATAAATAAAAAGACAGAAGTCCTTTAAAAGAGACTACATAGGTGGAACTGGAAGATGTTATGCTAAGGGAGATAGGTCAAGCTCAGAAGACAACCTGAGAGCTCCCTTCCATGGAGTCACCAAACACACAGAAGCAGAATCGAGGGGTGTGCCTGGCAGGGCTGGGAATAGGAGGTGTGGTCACAGAATGTGAAGTTCAGTGATAGGAGCTAACTTTGACTGGACCTACAGCTACTGTTGCCCGAGAGTAGACCCTATGTTAGTATCATAACAACAGTAACAATGGGGCAGAAAGAAACATGGAAGAAGATGCATCTGTCCCTCGCCTTGATGGTAATGATGGTTTCATGACTATGTACTTATCTCCAAGCTCATCAAATCATAAATACTAAATATATATAGCAAGCCACATGTCACTCATACCTTAATGAAGTCACTTAAAAACCTTGTCTTGAGCTGGGTGGTGGTAGCGCACGCCTTTAATCCCAGCACTTGGGAGGCAGAGGCAGGTGGATTTCTGAGTTCGAGGCCAGCCTGGTCTACAAAGTGAGTTCCAGGACAGCCAGGGCTATACAGAGAAACCCTTTCTCAAAAAACAAAAACAAAACTTGTCTTGAAGATGCCAATGCCAATGTGAGATGACTAAAAATAGTGAGACCTTAGCTCTGTCATCCCCAAACTCAAGGCTAGACTACACTGGCCTACACCCAGTCAAAAGTTTAGAGGAAAGCAATTCTAAGATAGAAGGAGTAATAGCAATAACTGTGGGAAGGTGTGTGTTACACAGCCTTTCTGTGGCCGAGTAGCAACTGTCTCCACACACCCACAGCTACTACCTAAAGGGCAGCCTTTCTATTCGCTGCTCGTAGATTTTAAATGAAACTGGTAAGAGGCATTTGCAATAATTTTATTAATAACTATACCTTCAGCTACCTCTCGGTCCTTAACAATAACTTGGAAGGGAGATATAAGCAAATAAAACAGATACTTCTTAACTTTTAGCTCCAGCAATATCTAAGTGTGGCTGAAGCTACTCCATCCTATGGACAGCCCATGAAGGCTCCTCCCTGGTCTTCAGGCTTGGGGGCTATGCTGCTTAGCAATTAGTTTCCCATGCTCAGTCTCCCAGTGTCAGCTGGGCATTCTGTTCCGGTTGTTTCCAGCTGTGAAAACTGGGGTTGGCCTGGGGGTGCAACTCATTGATGAAGTGTGTGTTTAGCATGTACAAGGCCCTGGGTTCAATCACCAACTCCAAAATCAAAAAAAAAAAAAAAAAAACAACAAAAACTCCATTCGCCTACCTTTTGCTTGAACTTTCAACCTTGCTTTGCAAAGGATAAGGAGCCAGTCACGCTTGGTTAAAGATGAATGGTCCTTTAAAACCTTCTTAAGCAGTAGACAATTGCTGTCATTTTCTGAGCCCAAACTGACCTTATTAATTATCACAGAAACACTATAAGGTATCAATTCATATTCTCAATGTTCTGCTATTAGATTATTCTATTCATGTAAGCAAATTATGAGCATTTTAGACAGTCCTATTGCAACTAAAAAAAAGGCTGCCCTGAGGGATGGAAAGTAAAAGACAGAAGAAATACAAGCAAATACCATTCAACCACTGCCAGGCCCAAGACAAAAGGCTCCTACAGCCATATCAGAAAATATTTTTCAACTAATATTTTAATCATTTGTTGGTGGTCACTCAATTGTTGGTGACGCTCATTTACAGAGGAAGATGATTTATGGAATACTATTTGTGCCTGGGGCTAATGTACATTAATGCCTCATCTAATTATAGATTTCTGTAAAAGAAAAAAAGGACACAGCTGGCACTGTGTCCACAGAGATGAAAAGATCAAAACACAACCATCGGCTGAGACCTGTCACCAGGTTCTGGTGACACACAGTGAAACAGTCAGAGGGCAAGGTGAGTAGGTGACCTACGCTTCAGGTGAAGGGCTTTGACCTAGAGTCTGGAGCGTTACTGGACAATTAACCAGATCACCTTTTTCCCCCAAAGCTAAAAGACTCTCATTTTGTCATAAGCACGGTATTGAAATAGTAGTGAGCCTCAAGTGAAGAGGCTGAAATAGCAAAGAGCCATGGCTCTTCAGTCAGAAACATCTAGAGCTGAGGTCTAGCCTTACCACTTCACTCTGAGGCAAGACCTTCATTTCAACCCGCTAAGTCCTACTGAGAAGTTAGGAATATAAACACTTCTGTCATTGGCCTGAAGTAGGAGTTAATCAAGATAGTCAAGACTTCAGCACAGCACACAGCAGCAGGCTACTACTCAATACTATCAGCAGTAGGGGCTGCATGTGTTAGGTTAAAGAACTGCAAAGACTATAGCAAAGTAATGATGTTTAAAAGGCAGGCTCCTCTTCTAAGTAGCTCAAGATTCTATAGCTTGAAAACAGAATTTTGTGATACAAAGATCACAGCAAGAGCCCTAAGTGTCACACTGTCCAATCAGTAAGCAGCATTTACTGTGTTGAGCTCAGTGCCCCTGCCTAATCCAATCCATTCTCTCCCTAGACAGAGTGATCTTTCCAAATGACACCGCCATCTCCCCTGTCCTTTACCCCTCTAGTGGCTCCCTACTGCCAAGGATAAAAGCCTAAATGTATCCCATATAGCCTGGCTCACCCCTCACCTCACCGTGCTATCGAACGCCCTGTTTTTGACAAAGTCATAACATATCCAACCCCTCCTGCCAAAGAACAGGACGGCATTCCCCTTAGGTGGGACATCCCAGCCTCTTCTTACTCTGGTTAAATACCCGTATCACGCATGTGTAGTCACAGCACCATATTCCTCTTCCCTCATACACTGATCACAGCTGAATACATGAACTGACAGCTCTAAGACTCTTTTACTAGACTGTAAACTACAAAGTCAGGGATGGTGTGTAACTTTAATTTTTTTAAGGCTTACTTTTAATGATGGTTTTTAAACTTTTTCACCTCTCTTTTAGCCCACCGCCCACCAGAGATAGTGGGAAAGAAAGGATACGGGGGCAGTGGACCTGTTTAGAAAGGTTCTTTGGAGCAACATTGGTCTGTGTTGTATGGAAATCAGCAGTTCAGTTTGCAGGTTAGCAGTGACAGCTCTATCTACTCATAAACACTTCACAGATACACCAGCAGTCGAGCTCAGTAGAGTGGGGATAGCAAATATGAATGAACAGTGGTGGCATGACCTAGCAGAGACAGCCAGGCTTCAGTCAGCAGGAGAGACCAGGAGAAGTTCTTGGCTGTGTCTCAGCAAATCGAAGATCAGTGAAGACTCAAGACAAACAAGTGTTGTACACCTAGATCTAAATGCAAGCCAAGCTCAGTCTCCATCACTGTCTGTAGAGTCCTAGTTATAGTCTCCAAACATCACATGTCCTCCACAGGCTGTGTCTCAGCATGTGCCTTGCCTCAGCAGGTGCATCTGTGTCAGCTGACATCACTCTGCCAATCAGCCAGAGTCTGAGGCAGCAGCAAGAAGCAGCAGCACACCACCAGAAGGTTTTAGGTGCGTTTCTCTATGGGGTCCTGACAAATGCAGCTCAACTACACAATGTAAGGCAGACCAATACATGCATGTTGTTAGCAAAGAATCCTTCATCACGTGTCCTTTCAGGTGCTTGCCTTAGCACAACATCCTTTCACCTGTGTCTGCTTCAGTGAAACATTCCTTCATGTGTTTGTGCCAACTAACACCATCTAACACAACTGACCTTCTAAAGAATCCTTAAGTTTCCACTTCAGTGGTGCCAGGCTTCCTCTCTCTATTCTGTGCTAGCACCTCACAGTGCTGAACAAACAGAGACCTGCTATGGTTATTAGCACTGCAGATGCCAAAAGTAACTAAAGAGAGAGATGATTTGGCAGGTAGATGAGGGAGCCATGTTATAAATTCAGTAAGTGACTGGTAAATATGGTTGAATGACTACTATTAGATAGTGTCACTAACTGAAGGTATTTGTTATACTTTACCAAGAAAGGAAAAGGACAGAGGAACTGAGTGAAAAGCAGTTTCGAATGCCAGACATCAGCAAGTAAAATGAACAGATCAGAGCAAGTGGGGCCAGGGGACACAGAGAGGATGACACTCTGTCAGACAGGGATAACTCTTGAAAAGCCTGTCAGGGGATGGAGAGACGACTGAGCAATAGCAGCACCTACTGCTTTTACAGAGGACCAGGGCAGCTGTGACTCCAGATGCAGGAATCCACGGCTTCCATGACACCTAAGCTGCACATAGGCACGCACGTGTGTGCATGGTTTTAAATTATATATTTAAAAAGTTTCAAGTCTTCGAGGAGGAAAATGGAAAGGGAGAGGCAGGGTGGATATCATTAAGATGCATGTATGAAATTGTCAAAGACTAACTAAAGGTATTCCTTAAACTCTTCGGGTAATACAGCTTTTCTTACAAAGGCTGCTGTCACATGGTTTGGAAGAAACGAATGGGTGCAGGGAGGACCATGTGGTTCAAAGGAGACAGAAGGAAGTGAGATTTGAACCTGTGGTCCAGGAAAATAGTTTGCAATTGAGACCTGCTAGGGAAGGGAATCGGATTCTCCAACACTGTCAGCATGTGCCAACGCAACGCAGGTCAGTGTGCCTGTCCCTCTAAGTCTGCTTGTCTGTTCTGCTTTTCTCTTGTTTTTGTTGGTTTTGTTTTTCTTTGAGAGAGAGAGAGAGAGAGAGAGAGAGAGAGAGAGAGAGAGAGAGAGAGAGAGAACATTAAGTTGGGTGGATAGGAATGTAGGGAGAATCTGGAAAAGGAAAAAATATGATCAAAATATATTGTGTAAAAAAATAATAAAAACTTTAAAAAGATAATCAGAAATGACAAAAGAGCACTGCAAGCAGACGATTCTAATACTGGTCCGTAAACTAGCAAATGATTCTAATACTGGTCTGTAACTAGCTTGGGAGGGGAGAAAGGACCAAGAGGCGGCCGTGGAAGAATGTTCTTCTAAATTAGCAGCTGCGCTCAGAGGGACAAGAGGAGGGCTCAGAAAGGAAGAAATGAATCTGAGGGTATGGGAGGAATACATTCTGCAACTTGATGACAGGTGGCATGGGACAAAAAAATGAGGGTGGGGGGACTGGAGAGATGGCTCAGCGTTTAAGAGCACTGACTGCTCTCCTAGAGGACCTGAGTTCAATTCCCAGCAAACACATGGTGGCTCACAACCATCTGTAATGGAATCTGATGCCCTCTTCTGGTGTATCTGAAGACAGCTACAATGTACTCATGTACATAAACTAAATTTAAAAAAAAAAGAAAGAAAGAAAGAAAGAAAGAAAAGAAAGAAAGAAAAGAAAAGAAAAGAAAATGAGTGAGGGAGCAAATAAACAAAAATTAAAAGTTTTAGGACTAGAACTCTGAGAATGTAGGAACAGGTAAATAAAGATGCAATAAGAAGGGATTGTGCTTTGGGGGAAAAATTGGCTCAGTTCTTAGTAGAAAGAAACTAGAGATAGTGACAGAGGGGTAACAGAAGAGAGGGAGAGCTAATGATGTGTCAGTCCATATGCAGGGGAGTTCACAGGGGTGGCAGAGAGCAGGGGTGAGGGTTGGAGGTAGAGCATGCAACCTATCTCACAATGTGTCTCACGAGAAACAAAAACAAAAACAAACAAACAAAAGTGAAACAAAAGGACCAGAGAAGAGAGCAAGACTGAGGAGGAAGCCAGAGCTGTGGGCGGTAGTCACGGGAAGAAGAAACAGGCTCACTGCACTCACAAACTCTCAAACTGACTTCAGTGCTGGAAGACAGTCAATGGACTTGTCATTATTTCAAACAAACTTTGCCCTCGGCCATTGTTGCTAGATGCTGCGCAGATTTTTAAGCAAGCTCTATTTTGAAAACCTGCAAATGTTTTTGAAAAAATTATCGCAGTTATTTTATGACACTCTTCAATAAAATGTAACCAAAGTTAATTCAAAGCCTTAGTGCGGTCAGTTACATAACAGCAGAATTGCTGAATGGCTTAAACACTGTGTTTTCCCAGAAATATTTGTCTTCTGGATGAAACCAAGAATGGAAAGTTCCTGGCTTCAAGAACAACGTCTGAGAAGGTGGAAAGAAGAAAAGCCTACATAATTGGAAAGAAACCTTAACAAAAGTTAACCAAATTGCCACAAATGTGCTAGCTTCTCTCGGGGAAGCAGAAATGCAAAGAGAAGTGGGTTGCACACTTTAGAAGGCCGGTTGTGTAGCCATTAGATAACTCCCACTTTCTTAAATGGAAAAAGCCAGAAAATGTTTCATACATTGCATTGCCAAGAAAATGTTAGGTAGATCTTTGGACCTTGATGTGTATTTATTTGCCTGTTAAATTGATGGGATCCGCTCAGAGTGGCTAATACTGATCCTGCTTCTTTTGAAGCTTGAAGTGAGACCTTATAATAGTTTGCTTTTCTTTTGCTGTGATAAACATCAGGCCCAAACCCAACTTGTAGAGGAAAGGATTTATTTCATCTTATAGCTTACAGTCCATCATCCAGGGAAGCCAGAGCTGAAGAGGCCACGGAGGAACACCGCTCAGTGGGCTGTTGTTCTTGAGCTCTCTCAGGCACCCTTCTTATACAACCCAGGGCTACATGCCCAGAGGTGACGCTGCTCACGGTGGGCTAATCAAGAAAATATATCCCAGCTGGGCATGGTAGCACACGCCTTTACTCCCAGCACTTGGGAGGCAGAGGCAGGC
>NC_034594.1:125676295-125691588 GCF_900095145.1 Mus pahari
AAAGAAAAAGAAAAAGAAAAAGAAAAAGAAAAAGAAAAAGAAAAAGAAAAAGAAAAAGAAAAAGAAAAAGAAAAAGAAAAAGAAAAAGAAAAGATGTCCCACAGACTTACCTACAGGCATTTTCTTAATTAAGGGCACATCTTTCCAAATGACCCTATCTTGTGTCATGTCTAGAAAAAACCTAGGCAGCGCTGGCCTACAGGACGGAGCCTGCCCTGCTTGGGGTGGAGGGCAAGGGGAGGCATTACCTTGGCTCACTTGACTTCTTCTAAGTGACAGGAGAGCTGCTGCCCCCTACAGTTGCTACAGCCCATCCCCAACTACCTGGTTCTCCCTTTAAATTCCTTCTCTAGGTGGAGAAGGGGTGATAGTGATGGTGGTAGGTGTCTGTCTGTCTGTCTGCCTTGTCTGTCTGTCTGTCTGCTTGTATGTGTTAGGGGAGTGGAGAATTGACAGAAGAGACCCTCAACATACACCCAATGGAAACACTCTGTAAAGACATGATGGTCCTCAGCCAGCCCTGGAGATACAGGCCTGTAATCTAGCTATGCAGGAGGCTGAGTCAGGAGGATCATAAATTCAGGCTGACATGTGTTACAGATGACTGTAAGGCCAGCTTGGGCAATTGAGTGAGGACTTGTCTCAAAATAAAAAGTTAAAGGGGCGGGAGCACTTGGGCTCAGTGTGAAAGAATGCTCACCTTGTATGTGGAAGACTATTGGGTTCAATCCCCAGTAATGTAAAAATAGAGGAGGAGGAAGAGGAGGAAAAAGAATGGCAAAGAGCTACCCCAATAAGTGACATGAGCATTTAGCTTTGTCCAAAGGGATTTCTCACCTCTATCTTGGTGGGCTGCCCACCTGCTGGGTTGGTATGTCATGGGCCTTGGGACACAGCACTGCCAGGCTGCCCACCTACTGAGCTGGTGTGTTATGGACCTTGGGACAAAGAATGGTCCTGACTTTAGCTCATGACTTTATATCAAGAAGCAGTTGACAATCTTGGCACCGTGCCTAATCCAAACAAAGTTTCTGGTCTTCTTATGGGAGGAAGCTCAGGATAAGGTGGAGGCAAGGACTAGAAAGCTCTCCAGCTTGGCTCTAAACATCCACACCCCACACTGAAGCAACCCCAAAGGACCCAGAAAGATTAGAATCGGTCCCCAAGCAGCCAAAAGAATGATTGACTTTGGGTGCAGGGTTCAAGAATTCCAGGACATAATTAGATTCTCTAGAAAGGGTCAAGGAAACCCTTCCACTGGGGGCAGGAGATAGAAAAGGCCTATTGTGACCCTTACCTCACCCCAGCCAGTGGTGGCCTATCTCTGGGAAAGAAAAGTAGAAGTTTTTAGTTGTTTAACTTGTCAAGACAGCCAGACTTATACTCTAGCCAATATACCCATTAAACAGAACAAAAATCGATAGAGATGAGAGACCCATTCTGCATGAGTAGAGCACCACACCTCCAAGGGAGGGGCATCAGGGTCTTGGATATCGAGAGTCAGATTTTAAAGGTCTTTACCTAATTATTACTTGAAATAAAGCCTTGCTGAGTACCCACTGTATACTGAACCCTTTGCTAGACATCTCGGGCTGAACTGACCCTCATGGCTGTGATGCCACACTTGCAGTACTGATGGAGAAGGGGACAGTTAAGCAGTGCAGTCTCTTACAGCATGACAGAAGCTGAGGGAAGACTTACAGGTGGCGGGTGCAGGCCCAACATACAGCATTTAAAGAGAATTCTCCAGAGACAGAGGTCTTTAAGGTGAAACCTGCCTGGTGAAGACACTCAATGAAGACAGGAAAGGAGCCAAGCAGACGCATGGGACAGGATGGGAACCAGCGCTCTCTTCTGTGGGTGGGCATCACCTAGACCACTGCTAGTCTGAGCAGGACAGAGGAAGGAGGCTTTCCCTGTCTCGCCACTTGAGCTGAAACATCACATCTACCTTCTCTTGAGCTCAAATTGGAGCTACAACCTTGTTCTCCCTGGTTCTCAGGCCTTTGCCCTCAGAGAGAATTGAACTGCCTCCCTCCTGGGTCTCTCCTTGACAGACAGCACATCCTGTGACTTCTCAGCATCCTCCATGATTGGATGAGTCAATCCTTGCAATTCGGTATAGCTCTTATATACCTAGGTCTGCCTCTCAGGAGAACTCAGCCTGACAGTGGAGACAAACATGGGAATAAATACTGTAAGCAGTTTGAATGGAGCCACCCTGAGCCCACATTACAGGTGACAGTGTTAGTGTTATACTGTGTTCATTTACAAATGCTCCCTCACACATCTCAGGTGGGACCTGGCTGGGACAAGAACTCAGGCTTCAAGGAAAAGCCTCTTGGTTCTCACCCTGGAAATGCTCAGGTATCAGGCCTATCCATGACCAAAAGTGGGAGAAAAACGCCAGCTTTTAGCATCTCTTTTCAAATTGGACAAAGAGTTGAGCAGTCCTAAACCCTGCAAGCCTTCAGAAGAAAGAGGAACATACCGACTAAGGCACGCTGAAGCAGGTGTATAGCTCAGCAGTTTCAGGGTGCTGGGGAGGAGTTTAGGGGTGGATGGAAGATGAGAGTGTTCCAAGTAGAGAAGGGAGGACTCACCACAGACCACACAGACCATGAAGGCCACTCGCAGCCAACACAGTACTTTGTGACGTGCCCCCAAGGGCATTCCAAGAGCCCTACTTAGTACACAGGGAAGACTGCCCACATCCATGTTAGGGTACTGTGGCTGAAATTTAGCAGCACCTGAGTAGGTCACAACTACCTAGCATTCAGTCCTAAGTACTTAACCGGCTTCACTTATGCCTACTTGCAGGTATAAGTGTTGTGGCCTCTAGTGCTTTCTGCTGCTTTGTAACTTATAATATCTGCTGCATACACCCCCTTGATTGTCTCTCCCTTTCAAAGTGAAAGTATTATTGGCCTCATTTTATGTGAAAAGAAACAGAAAATCAATAACTCATACAATATAAATGCTGGACCATGGTCAAAATTCCAAGTCTTTTGACTTCAAGTATAGCAATTTCAAAAGACTTTTTTCCTTGGGTCATTTACATAATAACACCTTTGCTAGTATATATTATTTCCATTATTTGTGAGCTATAGTATCTTAGGAATTGCATTAGTGCTTCATCCCCTCTGGGAATTGGAATGTACTTAAGAACTATGAACTATGAACTCAAGAACTATGTTCTCAGTAGCTCTCTCCAGGGTTTTCTATCTTCCTGCCAGCGCCACTATCCCGATGACATCACATAACTGGCTGGTGTGGTCACCCTGTTTGTTCTCTCATATAGGCATGAAGGTGGGGGTCATCCTAGTACACGTGTAGTGTTAGCAACTGCATGTGCTATGGGAAGCCAAGCTCTTGATCTTACAGGGTAAATCTGGGTGTGGCCATGCACATCAGTAGGTTCAGCTACTCCACAGGCTGAGGTGAGAGTCAGAAACCAGTGTGAGCATCATAGCAAAGCACCCATGTTGAAAGGAGAGAAAGAGAAACGAAAGGAGAGGTGGAATGAGAGGGACGAGGACTTAAGATAAAGCCTGAAGGAAGAGCAAGTCAAGTGGCTGCCCTCACCAGTCACATGAGAAATGCTGCCGTGTAGCCTGGATCCTCTAGCGCCTCACTCACAGCCAAGCAGTCAGACCTGCCTGAAGCTGTGCCTGTAATGAGACGCAAATGACAGCAGATGTGAAGGCAAGTGTTCGCTTGGCCAAAGAACAGCATAGGCGAAGGCATGGATGTCGAAGAGAACAAAGGCAATTTCCCAGCTAGGACAAGAAGTCCTCTAACACACTGGAGGATGGGAAGGGCCACAGTGCAGGCTGGGAGCCGCAACCTTCAATGCACATCTCTGGAAGACATCATGCAGGAGTTTCATGCCAAAACTTGCATGGTAAAAAGACCTGACCAGGGTTAGAGGTGTAGCTCAGTGGGTGCAGTGCTCGCCTCACATGCACAAAGCCCTAAGTCAAGCCCTCATAAATCAGACATGGTGGTACTAGCCTGTGATCCCAGTTCTTGGGAAACAGAGGCAGGAGGATCAGAAGCTCAAAACAATTCCTAGTAACATAGTGAGCTCAAGGCCAGTCTGCACTGTGCGAGATATATATATATCAGCTAGATGGCTAAGTGGGTAAAGCCTCTTGCTGCCAAGCCTTATGATCCAAGTTTGTCTCCAGAACCCATATGGTAGCAGGAAAGAGTCAATGTCTACAAGTTGTTCTCTGACCTCCACATGCTCATGGTGGCATGAGGAAACACGTACACATTAAATGTATTAATAAAGAAATGTGTGTGTGAACGAGAGAGAGAGAGAGAGAGAGAGAGAGAGAGAGAGAGAGAGAGAGAGAGAGAGAAAGAGAAAACAAACATGACGACAGTCTGACAAAGGTTAGAACAGCACTCCAGGGAAATGCCTTGTAAGCCACTTTTATTAAGTTCAACATTTTTAAAAGTTCCACTTAAAAAGTGAAGAAGGACAGATAAAGCTGACATTTTTATGAATTACTTTTAGTGATTTAACTGCTATAATTTTCTGCCTTACAGGATTTAAGGAGGCGCAGAGGGAAGTGACCATGAGAGTTCCTTAGGAAGGTGTGATGGTTGATTTTAATGTCAATTTGCCAACACTTAGAATTCCCTGGACGAATTATCCTGACTGCCTACATTGATATGGGAAGACCCACCCTAAATGTGTGCAGAACCTTCTAGTAGCAGCCCAGAAAACAAAAGGCACAGCCCAAGAGACACACCCCTTCCCTAAGTCTTCGCTCTCATTTGTGGATCTGCCCGAGCACAGAGCCAGCGTTCCCAGGCTGCCCGTCACTGAGTAAGGACAGGGCTCTCCAGGGGTTCTCCAGGTTTTCTGTATCAAACTGGGACTCCCAGGCACCTAGCTTTGGTGACCAAGAAACTAACAAATTCTCAGTCACTCTAGTATGAGACCGTCACTGGTAGGGATGCTCTATCCACTGAGCAGCCCAGCCTCTCAGATGTGAGACAAGGGCTGTTGCTATTTCAGTGCAAGCTGATTTTATAAAAGCATGTGCACGTGCGCACGCATGTGTGCACAAGTGCCACAGATGGAACTTCCCTGCATTCCAGCTCACTTTCCACACCAGGCTCACACTAATCTCCCCGAAGCGCTCCAGTTGAGATATTCCCGGTGCTCATTTTTCTGCTTTTTCTCTTTCGCCTACCAAACAAAGATCTGACGCTAGCCATCAGTCTCCTCCTCTTCACACAGCTGGACCTCTTTGCTCCCACCTGTAAGCCCCACATCTACGATCGGTCATAACCTTAAACACAAGGAATGAAAAGCCTTTGGCTCAGCGTTCTGGAATGGAGCATCCAGCCATCTTTTGTGCTAGACAGGCCCCGTGTTCCAGGCCTGATTCCTGGCTTGGCTTTCTGCCTGGTCCCTCTGTGGCTATGGCCCAGCTTCTCGATTTCCATTCTGCCCTCTCCTCCAGCGCTTGGAAGTCAGCCCACAGACCTGAGCGGAGTGTCTGGAGCCTGCTAACTGCTGACACACATTTTATCCTTCCTTCCTGACTACATTTCCAAGTGCCACCTGTTCCTACACTGCTCAGGCCCTGCCCCTTCCCTCCACCTCCCACCGCCAGCTCGACTTGCCTAGCTGATGCTGATGGCCTGTCATCCTGTCATATTCTTCTGCAACCCCTTTCAGTTTCTGACCTGCCAGCTTAGACTTTCTGAAGTTCCTGCCCCAAGTTCTGTCCAGATCTAGACTCTGTTGCTTGTACTGTGCACAGCCATTTTAAACAATGGCTTAAGCCACAGCAAAAGAGCATAAAGCCATAGAGGATAGAGTCCCCAACATGCCACTAAAAATTATTCCTTGAATGTTTATATATCCTTCCCTCCAGCCTAAATTATCTGGTTGTTATTTGCCCCGCCCCTTCCCTATGCTTACAGACTCTCCAGTTTAGTCCTGCAAACCCCAAAGTCTAGAGAAAGCTTTCTTAAATTTCTTCCCACATGGACATTCCTAATACACAGTATGCTCAAAGAAGTGACAGACCATAATCCACTCCTACGCTGGCTGGAAATTCCATCTTCCTCTGATCGCTTGTGACCCGTTATCTAGGCTCCTATTTGGAATTTTATTGCATTCTTTCTTATTTTACATGTCTTATCTCAATAAGGATATAAATAAATATCCTGGGAATAAGATCCATGTCTTATTCCTTAGCACAGCAAATTACAGGAGTAAGGAGGTTGGGGGAAAGAGAAGGAAAGGGGCGCCCCAGCTCTACCCTCCCCTCAATATCCGGTAGAAATCGGCAGTAGCAAAAGGCGCAGGGTACCCGTCCGTGTTAATACAAGTGGGGTTTCCAAGTGTGATTAAAGTGGGTGGAGTTAATCCTGGCATCTAGCACAGCGCGAGGCTTCCTGTTCCTTAGAGCAAGGAGGTCCAGGTGTGGAGACCACAATGCTTTTAACTTTGTCCACGTCCATGCCACTGTGTGCCATGCCACTGTGTGGATAGGGAGCGGGATGCTTACTGTGTGTATCACTAATCTGTACTCCCCTCTCCCTCCAAGTTCTCTCTTAGAATTTTCATATACTTAAGAAAATATGACAGCAATCCCACCAAAACCCTGGGTAGAGGCTGGATCACAATCTCAACAAAAATAATTATAGTCCACCAACCACAGTCTTCTGTCTGCATTTTTCAATAATACTGACATTCAGATGGTTTTCATGTGTCATGTCGCTATCTGACTGTACGTACACAGTGCCCAAACCTAGATCATGAGCCCGAAAAGGCTATGGTCAGGAGTCCGACAGTGCCAAACAGACATCACGAATCTGTTTTAGGAAGGAGCATTTGTGACTGAACATACTTCAAAGAGCCCTCGATTGCTTACTCATTCCTTTCAGCGTCCCTTCTGGAAGACAGGTTCTGCATCCCTGCTGAAGCTCCAGGGAGACAGGTTCCGCATCATATAGACATGCCATGATGTTGTCTGAAGCTCCAGGTGCTGAGGTCCTCTGGATGCATCAGAGAAGATTCTGTCCTGCTCACAGATTTGATGGAGCTGTGTGCAGGCAACAGAGCTGGTGGCAACCACTCAAATGCCCTTCTTTGGATTAACACGGGGTGGTCTGAGATGCAGTCCTAGTGTCCTCAAGGCCAGTGTGTGGGACAGATACCCTTGTTGGGTGCGAAGCTGGATGGAGACTCAAGGCAGAGAACAGGCATGATTTGTATATATCACATGTCTAGAAGCTAACCCACCAGCAAGAGTTTAAGAATAAAAACAGAAATATCTGAGAGTACAATACCTTCCCACCTATTCAAAATGCATGTTTACACTCTGACACAACAGGCACAAGCCTTGCAGAGTACAATTTGTCAATATTTATCTATATTAAAAGCATATCTTTAGCCGGGCGGTGGTGGCGCACGCCTTTATCCCAGCACTCGGGAGGCAGAGGCAGGCAGATTTCTGAGTTCGAGGCCAGCCTGGTCTACAAAGTGAGTTCCAGGACAGCCAGGGCTACACAGAGAAACCCTGTCTTGAAAAAAAAAAAAAAGCATATCTTTGTAGCATCCTCATGCTAGATTCAGTGAAAGCTGCTTTCTATCAAAACTTGAGAATTTAGCTCTCTTTAGGATGAAAAAAAATTATTGGGTCAGAATGCTTCCCTGGCTTGCCTAGATGAACTGGAGCCATTCCCCAGTGCTAGAAAAGAATGTTAATAAATTTTTATAATAAATTTTAAAAAGCACACATCCTTGATGAGGGAGTTGTGCCACTGCTAGAAACTTACCTATGGATTCACAGAACATTTCACTAAGATATAGAGGAATGATTATTAAAGCATAATTTGTCATGGTGTTTAAAAATACATCAAAATTTCTCCCAGCCTTGGGACTGGTTAAATTAAAATGGCATGTCTATATGATGCATAATAATCCATTATACAATGGCTATAGGAATTGGTCTGTGTATGCCAACTGAAAATTGTTTCTAAGATAACAACATCAGGAGTAGAGAAAAGCCAAGTACAAAACAGCATGTGCAGAACGGCCCTTACATGTAAAACTCAATGCACAAGTAGCCAGGGCTGACTGCCGAGACACAGAAAAACACATGTGTGATTGTTTTCTTCTGCAATGAATTTCAGAGAATTGTTCTTTCCTAACTTTTGTTTAAATTTTAAGTTATTTTATGTGCACTGGTGTTCTGCCTGCTTGAATGTCTGTGGGGGGGGGGGTGTCAGATAACCTGGAACTGGAGTTACAGACAGTTGTGAGCTGTCATGTGGGTGCTGGGAATTGAACCCAGATCCTCAGGAAGAGCAGGGCACTCACCCATCTCTCCAGCCTCTAGACTAACTTTTTATTTTTTAAAAAAAAGAGGCTTAAGGAATAGTTATTAATGCATAATTTGCCATAGTGTTTAAAAATTCATTAAATTTTTTTGTATTTTTTTTAACATTTTAAATTTAAATTGAATATCTTAAATTTATTTAATTTTATGAGCTATCTGGATATTGGTCACCTTAACTTAAGAAATTCTACTTTTGCCAGGCGTGGTGGCGCATGTCTTTAATCCCAGCACTAGGGAGGTAGAGGCAGGCAGATTTCTGAGTTTGAGGCCAGCCTGGTCTACAAAGTGAGTTCCAGGACAGCAAGAGCTATACAGAGAAACCCTGTCTCGAAAAACAAAACAAAACAAAAAAAAAACAAGAAAAGAAAAGAAATTCTACTTTTATCAGATGTTAAATTCTGACATCTATTTCTAGGTCTTTTCTTTCCCTTATAGACACTTTATTTATATTACTCCCAAATTGGACAACCAAACTTCCATCAAAAGTAGAATGTAATTTTTTTAAAGATTTATTTATTATTATATCTAAGTACACTGTAGCTGTCTTCAGATGTACCTGAAGAGGGCGTCATATCTCATTATGAGTGGTTGTGAGCCACCATGTGGTTGCTGGGATTTGAACTCAGGACCTTCGGAAGAGCAGTCCGTGCTCTTAACCACTGAGCCATCTCTCCAGCCCTAGAACGTAATTTTTAAAAACTATATCTAGTCAATGAAATATCACAGTACAAATAAAGGGAAGGAAGGGTTGAGACATATGAATGCATTCCATGAGCATAATGTTGAGTTAAAGAAGCTAAACATGGAAAAATACACAATGCACCATAGCTCTGAGATTCCATTTATACAATTTTCAAAAATGGGACAAATAGGCAATTTTTAGTCCCAGGACACCCTAGTAAGGTGAGCTGGAAGTATGTTTACATGACTCTGTTTATATTTCTTGACTCATGATTCATGCTTATATATCATGGCTCTCTTTATATTATTTTTATTATCATCCATTGATTCTCTGCAGAGATGGGTCAGTGAATAACATGTGTATATGTAACATGTGGAGCGTGGGGACCTGAGTTTGCATCTTCAGCTCCCAAGTGTGGAAGCACATGCCTGGAATCCCATTGCTTGTTGGAGGAAGTGGAGGTGGGGCAGAGATGGGGATCACACTGGCTGGAAGAAGTCAGTCTACTCAAAATGATGTGCTCGAGATCCAGTGAAAGCTCTTGTTCAAAATCCAAAGTACAAAACAGTAAGGCAAGACTCTAGACAATGTCTGACCTGCACACAGAAATACACAGGTGAACACACAGGGATACAACATAAACACATGTGCAAAGCCTAATATCCTATTATTATTTTAGTGAGCCTCTGATTGATGTCTTCAATAGCAATTAGGTATGCGAGCAAAGGGGAGGCGAAAAAGAGATGCTTAGCCAATAAATTTATAATATTCTCACTCAGTCAGGCTAAAGAGAAAGAAACTAGCCTCTGCAGAAAGACGTTCACTGTGCATCAAGTGCAGGAGGCAATAGAAAGCAAAAGACTAGTCATGGCTTCACCTAGATTTTTCCACTGATTTTTTTTTCTACTTATTTCACTTTGAAACAATCTTTGAAAATAACCACAGGTGCTGGCATGAAAATATGAAGGTTCACACTTAGTCCAGCTTTCCAAAGACCAAACAAACTCTCCCCTACCCCATGTGGCCAGCCATCAGGGAATGCTGACAAACCTTTGTAGCAACAGGCCTGTGGTGTGGAGAATACACACCAGCAGTAGAGAGCAGGCCTCCAAGACCTGCTGGTGGCTCCGTTTCCACTAATGGCATGGTCCCTTTGTTTTGGGGAGTCTTGGCTCTTGTGTACAGCTTCAAACTGCAGCTTCATCAACCCACTGCCCGGCCAGAATCTGTGTGGCATGTTTGAGATTTACCTAGCTGATATGAAAGTGTAAGGTAAGGCTGAGACTGAAGAGGCCACTGTGCTGAAAAGGACACACCATGTTCGTGCAAAATACACACCGAGGCTTTCTATTGGTTCAAACCTATCCAATGGCTTCCAGGATGGAACAAGGTTACCAACAGTTATCCGAGTGCAACGTTCATTGTCACTGACTTAGAAATAAATCCTGTAACCTAGGCAGAACTAACTTTCCTTTGTCTACCTGACAATGGTTCCTAGATGCCAATCCCAGAGTTCTCACAGAATCTCCCCATCTCACTCTTCATCCAAATGTGCTTCATTGGAGTAAGACAATAGAACAACAAGATTATAAGCCCTGTTGGGTAACTTCTAAACGCTAGAGCTTCTTCAGGGAAGACGACCTGCCCAAAGGGCTGGTTACTTCAGCTAGTTACAGCCCAGGACAGCCAAAGTCATGAGCCTGCTTACCCTACAGGTCAAGTAGCTTTGCTATGTTTCATGAGCACATCCTGTATCCCTAATGCAAACAGATGTTTCAAAACTTGATGTCTCTGTTGACAAGGGGCACTGGTCAAAAGTAAAATGTGTGTATTAGTTCAAATTTATCATGTTAATGCAAAATGACACAAAGCATGCTCGAGACATTAAAATTACATCAACTACATAAAAATGCATGCACCTAGTACAAAACTTTGAAATATTCTCCAAAGACAAGAAGGATAACAGAACCAAGCAATGTCTCACAGATGTGCCCAACCTCTAGATAGATTACCAAGCAGAAATGCTCAAGTGTCCAGACAATCTGTTTCTTAAGAAGGCTATCACACCATGAACCCGCTTTCTCAATGCAATCATTCCTTGAAGAAAACAATTTAATTTAGCATAGTAAGAGTCCCATCACTCGGGAGGCAGAGGCAAGAGAAATTCTGTGAGTTTGAGACCATTGTGTTCTACAGAGTGAGCTCCAGGACAGCCAGGGCTACACAAAGAAACTCTTGACTCAAAAAAAAAAAACAAAACAAAACAAAACTAAGCAACCAAGAAAAACAAAAGGAGAATGTTCTACTGGTTCACAGGGGCCCCCAGCAAGGAAATGGCATTCAGCCTGACTCTTCCAAATTCACATCCTTCATCTCTCACTGTTGGGGGTCTGGTTGTGCTTAGATGGGAACCTGCAGGTCTGCTGCAGGTCCCTGCCAACAGTTGGCTTTCTGACTGATGAGGAGCAGAGAGATCAGACTTAAGAGCCTGCTGACATGTACGAGTCAGGGAAGTTGCCCCAGGGGCAACTCTCTTGCTTGGGTCTGGGTAGCAGAGATGAAACATAGAATAACCAAATATTAACTCAGGAACATCAGAGTGAGGTGTGTTAGCCCCGTGGAGGTTCAGGTCATTGAGCTAGTAAGGCATATTAAAAATAACCCTGTGCATATGTGTCTTTCACTCGTGAATCCAGAGCTCTTGGGCAGCTGCAGAACCTCAGGCACTCACCAGGAGCACCGAGTGGCTTTTAAATATTTACTGCTACATCTCACCAATGCCTATATAAAAACAAAACTGAGTGAACATGAAATTGCTGTTTGACCTGAGCGTCTTTCCTGCTAGTTAGCTACTTTTCTCTCTTATAAACTGATAGTTTTTCAATCTTACCCAATTCTCCTTTCTCAGATAGATTATTCACCTACACACCAGCTTCTTTTTATGGTGGGGTTATAGAATGTGACACCAACATTCCCCATCATTCATGAAAATATAAAGTTACAACTATCTTTCCTCATCTCTGTCAACCTCCTTGGTTTTTAAAGGTTTGTTTTTGTTTGTTTGTTTGTTTGTTTTTTCAAGACAGAGTTTCTCTGTGTAGCTTTGATTGTCCTGGAAGTCTCTCTGTATACTGTGAACTCAAGACCTCCACCTATCTCTGCCTCCTGAGTGCTGGGGATAAAGGTGTGTACCACCACCACCCAGCATCATGAAAGTTTCTAACACAATCCACAAAATAACGAATATCTGAAACAGCTCATGCACCAGTGAGTAAGCACATCAAATCTTAGAATTAATCTTGGGTAATATCTCGCTCACTCATGCCTTGGCCCAGAGTTGACTTTGGGGGCTGCCTCACACAATGCCCTAGAGCTAACACTGGGGTTTTAATGCCTTCAAATTTAAGTACATCTTCTGATGGCATCTCTTTGATATTAGGAGAACAAAGGTCATTTTTGGAACATTATAAATTGTCATTTTAAATATTTGACACCTTCCCTCCCAATAGGTAACTATTAGTCAGGGTTCTCTAGAATTTCTCTCTCATATGTATGTGTGTGTGTATGTGTATATGTATATATACTGGAATATTTTATACTACTATATATATTTAGTATATATATATATATATATATATATATATATATATATATATATTAAATATATATAGTATATTAGTATATTAGTTGGCTGTGGTCCAACTAATCCAACAATGCCTAGCTGAGAATGGAAAGCCCAAAAATGTAGTAATTGCTCAGTCACACAAGGTTTGGCCCTTCTTCCATTGTCCTTATATAGGCTTCCAGCAGGTGTGACCCAGATTAAAGGTATGTCTTTCCGCCTCCAGAGCCACATCACAGGTGTGCCCTGCTCCACTTCTGGCTTGTAGTTTATTACAGATCTTGTCAGGTTGATAAGCTCTCGAAGGAACTACTCTGCTCACTTACTGATGGAAGCCCAATGTGGTAGAAGGGCGTGTGTCTCACTGTTGTGTGCCAGCACTGGCAGGAGTCTCTTGAAGGACTAAAATAAGAGTCAACAGAAAGCTCCAAGTCAGCAGTACCAAGAATACAGCTTTGCCAGGGGAAGGAATTGTTTCTTTTAGAACCTGCTCCCCCATCGCTGTTCATCGGTCTTCAGAAGAGGCCAGAGCAGACCTCAGGGAATTCTGTCAGGTCTCTGAATACGGAACTTGTTCTGGCAATGATCGGGAAAATGTTTTCCACTCCAAAAAATGACTAAAAGTTGATCAAGAACAGCCTGAAACCATGCTACAGACAGTGATTGAACCTGGGGTAACACACAATCCATCAGGCTGAGGAAAGACGGCCTGGGGATGGATGGTACATCCTCTTTCATCCTGTGTTCTCCATACTCCCTAACTCCCGTGGCTCTCAAGGTGACCCACATTTTCTCTGTTTACACCATAAAGAACAGAAACATATTATATAAAATAACATTTCCAAATCTCTTACGCCATTAAAATGTATCTAAGCATTACTTTCTTAATTTACTATAACCTAAGCTTGTACGTAGTTTCCCCTTTACTACTTATTTATGAGGTCACTGGGAAAAGCCCAGCTCTGTTAATGTCCTCTCCCGGTTATCTCCAATGCTGCTCTCCTCTCTCTCCAAGAGGATACAGTGTTAAAGTATCTTTTATTCATTTGATGTAATTGCCTCTGAGGCTTACTGCCTCAGTCTGCCAACCCAGGCCCGGTTCTGGAAGCTTCAGCCTTCATACAATCTAATCTAGGCCTAGAATGTTTGCAGCCGCTGAGACTTACCGCTGAATAAGTGCATCCTTTCTGGTTTTTGAGCTCAGGCTGGCTGGTTCAACTCAGCTGTCCTGGCTCAAACCCTTTTCCAAGCTGACTTATTTAATCTGGCCTCCCCCTCTGAATCTCTGAATTGCTCTGTGTGGCTTCATACTAACCCTAGCAATCCATTCTTATCTTCTGGCTCCTCCTCATTCTCTAGATCATTTGTCTTCACGTGTATCTAGCTTGTTCTCTCTACAACCTGACTCTGTACAACTGTCCAGGTAATACTGCCTCCTCTTCTCTGCACTGCCCTCTTGAGTAGCTTCCCTTTCCTCTCTCATGAGAGCTGGGCATATCCTGTTCTGTTACATCTTTCTCTGATTTGTCACTTTGTCTGCCACTCAATTAGACATCACTTTCAGACATCCGTGCTTCTTTCTACAAACTAACTTTACCCTCATTGTTTGGGATTAAAGGTGTGTACGAAGGGTGTGTCTGTATTCCAGCCAGAGGGATTAAAGGTCTGTGTACCAAGGGCTGAGCCACACCACAACTAGAAACAGGGTTTTTCAGTAGGTAACATAATCTTGGGGTTCACAGTGTGATCAAATATCCTGCAACAACACAGCTACTTTTCTATAGAATTCCAAACATAAGCCCTGCCGATCGATACCCCGAAGCTGCACTGCGCTGCTGTGTGCCAGTTGAACCTTATGGTGGCTTAACCCTCACCATGAGATTCCTCTGAGAACAAGATTTCACAGATACACCTAAGAGTCACCACATGGGACAGACATGAAGCCAAAAATAAATGGATCCTGTTTAGGATTACTGAGCACATCCAGTCTAATGGGAGAGGGGTAAACTAGGAGGCAAGAAGAATGTTCCCCAACCTGAGGCAGCTGTAAGTCAGAGATAGGCTTGCCCTCCACAACCCCTTCCCCGGCGACGGGAAGGAGACACCTTGTTGGTTCCGTTGTTCTTATGGGCATGAGCAACAGTCATGGGCAGGGCAGGCAGCAGGCCTTTGTTCATTCTAGCTTGATGCCTGACGTGGTTGACAAAGCTGTTTTATGCCTAGGACATATAAAAATCAAATCAAACCAAATCAAATCTAATCCAGGTAGCACAGCATAGGAGGAGGAAGGCAGACAGAGCTGCGTCCACACAGTGGAGGTGGGGAATGATGCCCACAGATCAGTGTCAATACTCATGGCTCATATTATGACTTGAGAAAATGGGCACAGCCTTGGCCGGGGCAGCTGCTGGGGACCATGTGGATATCCAGGGGCTACGGAGACCTGGCCCTGCCCTTCACTGGCTGCCTGGGTTCTGGAGAACTTGCCCAGCTCTCGCCCGCTGTAGCACTCAGGAGTGCAGGCCTTGCACCTTGCGCAGGTGGAGCTGGCTGTGGTGGCAGGGGTGTAGGCGAGCCAGCCCCCAGGGTGTGAGTGTGGGAAAGCTGACCCTGC
>NC_034594.1:125691619-125701756 GCF_900095145.1 Mus pahari
GCTTCACCTTCAGCAATCAGAAAAGCTGCCCACAGGGTCACGAGAGGCAGAGAGCTATCCCCGCCCCTCAGCAGCCGCAGCGCTCAGGGAAGCGTGCCCCGGGTCATGAGAAGGTGCCCCTGACTACCTAAAACACTCAGGAGAGTGGGCCCTGTGCCTGCCCCTCAGCAGCCGCAGCGCTCAGGAAAGCGTGCCCCGGGTCGTGAGAAGGTGCCCCTTACTACCCGAAACACTCAGGAGAGTGGGCCCTGTGCCTTGCCCAGGCAACACAGGGGAGCTGGCCCTGGCAGTGAGGGAATGGGTGAGCCGGCCCTGAGGGCGTGAGTGAGGTTGAGCCAGCCTTTCCCTCTTCTCTCTCACTCCTCTGTGAGATACCCTCTGTCACTTGCCCATCACCACCTGAGGCAGCTGGTGTGCTGATCTAGGAGTCACATGAGTGGGTGAGCTGACCCTTCTCCTCGCCAGCTGGATAGCACTTGGGAGAACAGGCCCTGCATCTCATCTGGGTAGCACAGTAGGGCTGGCCCTGGTCAAGGGGGCACAGGTGAGCCAGCCCCAAGGGCAAGAGCAAGAGAGAGCTGGCCCTACCAATCATCCTCCATGAGGTGTTGTGGGAGTGATGACCTCTTCCCCCAGCCACCCTCCAGACAGACAGACTGGAGGGTGTAAGAGGAGGAGAACTAGCCCTGCCCCCTCACTGGCTGGAGCACTTGGGAGAATCAGCCCGGCACTTCGCCTGGGCAACACCGTGAAGCTGGCCCTGAAGGCATGGGTGCAGGTGAACCGACCCCAAGGGTATTGAGAGCAGGAGAGCCAATAGCTGTCCTGGGTGGCCTAGCCAGAGCAGTGTTGGAGAATTACCCTGGTGCTGCAGATAAGGGAGAGCCAGCGTGCTGACCAGCTCAGTTACCACCCAGGCCCAAATCCAGGCTCTGAGTTGGCTCACCCCAAAATCTATATTGTTCCCCAATGGTTAGGACATGTAAAAGGGCCAGTCCTGCTGATCTAAAGCTGCAGAATCTCCATGACACAGGGCAGCAGCAGGATAACCCGAAGGAGACCCAATGAGGATTCAATATTGATGATGTCACAGATGCTAGAGACCTTGAACCAATGACTCACTGCAATGAACATCTGCAAGTGAAGACATCTGGACAGAGGGGTATACTGTGGGACACACTGTGACATACTACACCTTCCACGAGGGGATATTTTCTATGCTGTGTGTGTGTGTGTGTGTGTGTGCGTGTGTGTGTGTGTGTGTGTGTGTGTTTATTTGGGGGGGAAGGATATAAGGGGATGGAGAAATGAGTGGGATGGGGGTATGTGATGTGAAACTCACAAAAAAATCAATAAAAAGTTTAAAAAAAAAAAAAAAGATGTTCTTGGACATACAAAGTAAACCATAAAGTGATAAGGACTCAGAGAAATCCTCAAACATCCCTCTTCCAGATGAAATGTTAGCAGTGGGGCCAGAGGAGAGAGGCGAGTCAGAGTGAGAAGAGAGGGAGGTCTGTCATCAAACAAACTCAGGTAAGAATTCCCACTGTTGATCCTGACTATCAGTTAGGCAGGACTAAAAGATGCTGCACTGTTAATCCTGACTATCAGTTAGGCACGACTAAAAGATGCTGCACTGTTAATCCTGACTATCAGTTAGGCACGACTAAAAGATGCTGCACTGGTTTTCCTTCCTGCTACTAGTACTATACAGACTTGGAGAGAAAGGCCTCTTGTAGTGCTCAGTTCCAGGCTGCCTTCCAGCACTGAAGGAGGTCAGTGGCAGGAAGCTGAAGCAGCTGGCTACATACAGTCAAGAGCAGAGAGAACAAACACTTGCATGCATATTGGAGCTCTGGCCACTATCTCCTCTGAGACCCGACCCCTGGGAATGTAATGCCCAGTTACAGGCTGGAATGTCCCACCTCAGTGAACATTAATTATCAAGATCACCTCACACATGGGCCAATCTGACCTAGACAATCACTCACTGAGACTCTCTTCCCAGGTGATCCTAAGATTATATGAGGTTGACAATGAAAACTAGCCTAACCATCACAGATGCCCAGAAGGTTAAGTGAAGCACACCCCCAGGGATGTCTACAAGGGAGATTCCAGACAAGAATTATGAGGGGAGGTCCTGATGATACTGTCACTATCCCACAGGCACGGACAAATATAAGACAGAAGAAAAGGAGAGTCCCTGCTATGTGGACACTCCTACTCTGCTTCCTGGCCTCGGTAAGGTGAGCTTCTCTGCCTACCTCATTCATCCCTCCCATCATGATGGCATCCTCCCTCCACCACAATGGACTGCACCCCTGACACTGTGAGCAAAACAAACCTTCCTTCTTCCAGTTCTTCACAGGGCAAAAGCAAACCCCAAACAAAACAAAGCAAAACTTAGCACAACAACAGGGAGTATACTCTGGAATCAGGAGAGACTGGCCAGGAACTGTCTCATCACTAGATTTTGTAAAGCTTAGTCTTGGGGAATCTTAGAGGATTGTAAAAACTCAGTCTATGAAGCAACTGTTGGAAATTAGAGGATAATGATGTTATTCTTCAACTCTGGGCAAGTCACAAGCTCAGATCATCAGCTTTTCTCTCCACTCCCTCCTGAGGAGTCAGATGCTTAGCTGTACACGGAATTGTTTGGCCTGTTTATTTTCCATTGTGAAACCCGGTGTAATGGCCCTGTGCTTGAACATGATCAGATATTCCAAATGCCTGTCATTAGAATGTAACCATCCTTTTTCTCTGTCCCAGTACAGAGTATTCCAAACTCTGATGGCCTGATGCCATACTATAGTGGGTATATGTCATTGGCTCGGCTAGGAAGAAGTATCTCCCGGACTATAAAGCAACCTACTACTTTCAAAAACTCAGAGCAAGCACACAGACATGTTCTGTCTGACGTAAGAGGACAGTCAGCTATTTAAGGAAAAAAGTTAACTTTTCATTACATGCCTATCTACAAGTCAGGTCTCCTTCTAAGTCTAAAGAATGTTCTGACAGGGCTCTATGGATGTCTGATGATGGCACCCAGAGCTGTGGCACTGTGGCTCGGGCCAGCTCCCACCAGCTCACTGACTGAAAATATAGAGGAGACAGAACTTCTATGATGATTTTATTCACATGATGTAACGTACATTTCTGTCTGCTGAAAACAATAGCAACGATGATTCCAGACTCCCCAGAAAATATGGCATTCCACCAGTCACCAGACTGAATTAGACTCTAATTATCGGTTCCTAAACACCAACAGTCTGAGTACAAAAAGAGAGATCTTAGGGGCTAGAGAGGTGGCTCAGAGATTAAGCACTAGCTGGTCTTCTAGAGGTCCCAGGTTCAATTCCCAGTACCCACATGGCAGCTCACAACTGTTTGTAATTCTAGTTCTAGGGAATCCGACAGCCTCACACAGACCTACATGAGACAGTTCAGTGGGTGAAGATAACACCCAGCCTGGCACACACAGGAGGAAAGAGAGGGAGACTTTACAGACTTGTCCTCGCCTGCATACATACCCTGTGGTCCCACATCATCATCATCATCATCATCATCATCATCAATTTTTAAATCAACTTGGGTGGTTGGAGAAATGGCTCAGTGGTTAAGGGCATGCACTGCTCTTGCAGAGGACCTGAGTTCAATTCTCAATGGAATCACAACTACCCACAACTCCAGGGGCATCTGATGAGTCTCGCCTCCACAGGCACCAGCACTCATGTACACACCCCCACTCCACACACATATAAAAAACAAAAATAGTCTTTTTTAAAAGTGAGACCTTACCAGGAACAGCAAATGGGAGGAAGAGCTCATTGATGTTCTCATGGTAAAACCTGCCAGCGGTAGAAAGCATGCATGGCCCGCCATGGCCTGGCCCTCCTCACCCCTGCGTTCCATCTTCATCGATCTGTTCTGTGATCTCCTGTCTCTCTCTGAGCAGCACACACACTCTTCCTGGTGTGGACCACACCCATCCTGTGTTTTCTCTGGGTGCCAGTTTACATATCTTATCACTACTCCTGAACACTATCCATTACCCTTTCCTTTTCATAATCCCCTACATTCTGATAAAATGTGCTCTGTCCCCTGGCAACCTTGTATTTCCTTTCAATTGTCCTGATCACAAGAATAAAGACTAGGTTAAATAAGTAAGTCTAGGGGCTGGAGAGATGGCTCAGCGCTTAAGAGCGCCTGCTGCTCTCCCAGAGGACCTAGGTTTGATTCCCAGCACCCACAGGACAGCTCACAACTACCTGTAACTCCAGTTCCAGAGGTTCTGACACCCTTAGACATACATGCAGACAAAACACCAATGAAATAATAAAAAAAAAATTTTTAAGTTAAAAACAAATTAGTCAGTTTGTATTCCCACTGAACTAGAAATTCCAAGGCAGAGATGTTAGCATTGATGTTCATAATAGTAACTGACAAGCAAAACTCGATGTAAATGGAGTGACACAATTCACCCTCCTACCCTAGGCATTTTCTCTAATAATATATATGCCTTTGCGATTAATTCTTTTATTAGTTCAATTTTTAAATATATAGAAAAAAGACACGAGGAACACAAATATATAAAATCATACTCATATTGCCACTGCCTAGAATTGACAAATGTTGAAAGTTTCCATATTACTTCAGTTTACTAAAGATTATATTCAGGAAGCTGGGAAGATGGTTCACTGGCTGTAACCACATCCTGCTGTTGCAGGGGACCTGAATTCAGTTCCCAGCCCTCACTTCAGAGAGCTCACAACCTCCTGTAACCCCGGCTCCAGGGTACCTGACACCCTCTCATCCTCTTCTGGCTTCCACAAGCACCTGCAGTCATGTGTACATATGCAACACACACACACACACACACACACACACACACAATTAAGAGTAAAATATATCTTGAAATAACTTTAAGGACTTTTCAGAGAATCAAAATGCTACTGATTTTTGTGATCAATTTGAGTGAACTAGAAAAGAGAAAAATTGTGAACAATATTATGTTCAATCTTCCTATAAAAGCATTAATGTATGCATCTTCTAGATTTTTTTTTTAACCTGCGACTTGAAGGATTAACTCCTGCCCAGAGTTAACACAGCCAGGAAATGTCAGGACCACATTTAATCCAACTGCATTTAGATGCAAAATCCATCCTTTATTTCTTACATCTGAGTTCTGTCCATGTCTGGAAGGAACATGAACTTTCAGAGCCAAAGAACGTGCTTTTACGTATGTTATACATCCATTCACTAAACATATCAATGAAGTGCCTAGTATGGGCTGTGAGCTGCTACTGCTCATAAATGTGCAGAAAATTAAGTTAAACAGAGCACTACAGGAATAGCATTCGGCCTAATCAGTCTAAGCTGAAGAATAGGACATGAGAAAGTACTGTGAGGCCGTGCAGTTTATCCACTGTAACACAGATGGGCATATATAGTTACATGATACTATATTCATCAAAGCAAATCAAGAGGAACAGCAGCAAATGGCTGAATCGACGGCCCTGGTTAAGGTGACAAGAGGCAAAGCACTGGCTCCTGGACTCTTGTCATGCTCGGTCCCTCGAGGACAGTTTATGCTTATAGTGACGGAAGACTTTATAAGGAACGTATAAATTTTGTTTACACAATCAGACAAAGTGTGTGTTGTAGGGCTGAGCACTTTGACCCTGTCCTCTCTTCCTAGCCCCATCCTCCATGTCTGTGGCTCTGGGGTTCAGGTTTCGCACCGCAAAGCCTTTGTATCTTCTTTCCTGCACCCCCTGCTTGCAGCAGAAAATGGCTGCCACCACCCTTCACTCAGAGATTACTGGTCCTCAGGTGCATGCTCTGTACCAAGGGCTTTCCTACAGGGCTCCGTGGAGGAGCCCTAATGTAAGCCCCTTGGAATTACTCACTTCACTTGTGACAGTATTATCCTCAGTTTGGACTTCTCTCAGTAAATTATCTTACTACCGACACCCATTTGGATTCCTGGCTTTTTTTTTTTTCCTCCTCAAATCTCTTCCACTCCCAATTCTTCCTTAGAAATAACACCTCCTCCCACCTTGATAAGGCATGATTACCTCATCACAAGGTCCCAGTCTCTTTGTCTGCCATTTTTAACTGCCTTGGTCAACATTTTCTATTTGAAACAATTCAGATTTGTTCTGGCATGGCATTTATCTTACTGGAAATGAATGTTTGAAATAACAATGAGCTAGTTTGTAAGCACAGCCACCCATAGGGGTAAACAAGAGTGGGAGGAGCCCTCTGCTTACTGAAGACTCTTCATTCACGATTTGTTCCTTTGTCACTGTTTCTGTGATGCACAAATGCTGTTGCCTCTCAGAAATCCAGTACACGTGAAACATTTCCTATTATTGGCAAGTACAAGCTCCACGGTGACACCTGTGCTTCTGAGCCTTGGAGCTGTTCTTGTATGAAGCCAGAGAAAGCAATTCCAATCCTGAGAGATGCAATTGCCTCTCAGACACACCAAGACAGTTACTGATCTGGTCACTGTTCACTCAACAAACATCTCAATATTATAATGACACAGCTGTTAGCAAAACAGCATGTAGATCTTCACTCACTGGAACTCAGTCTACTAGAAAGGGATGCCAAACCAGTGAGCAACAACACACACACATTAAATACAGAACCACAGGCCAGGAGAGAGGAACAGGGAGAGGAGGGTGGGCAGGAGGGAGGGGGAGGAGAGAAGAAAATGGAAAGAAAGCCAGGCATGGTGGCACATGCCTTTAATCCCAGCACTCAGGAGGCAGAGGCAGGCAGATTTCTGAGTTTGAGGCCAGCCTGGTCTACAGAGTGAGTTCCAGGAGAGCCAGGGCTACACAGAGAAACCCTGTCTCAAAAAACCAAAAAGAAAAGAAAGGGAAGGGGAAAGGGAAATGGAAAGAAAGCGAGTGCTGTTGTGTGGACATGAGCCACCCCCACAGACTCCAGCTCTCTTGCTGTGGAGCTGAGTTTAAAGGTCACAGATTAGAAGGAGGTGGCACCCAGCTTGTGGAAGTGCATCACTGGAGGGCTGGCCTTGAGGATTGGTGGGCATTACAGTGTGGTGAGGGTGGGGGAGGAAATCCCAGGGTCTAAGTGATGAGCCAGCACTCAAATATGGAGAACAGCATGGTGTGTGGAGAGACATGGTATGCGGAGAGGTATGCTGCACAGAGGCATGGAATGCAGAAAGGAGTTACTATTGCCAGTAAAGAGGATACATTTTGAAGAATGTCACCTCTTGCCCACCAGTGTTCTTCCTTACCTCAATTGCCCAAAACTTTGTCTATCTGAGATTTTTCATTTACAATTTTCTAAAATGGTTAGATCAGACATTCTCAAGACCAGGTGAATATGGTAGCTGCCAGACTATGGGGGAAGAAAGTCTCGTGAAGGTATAGCAGGTACTCTCATACCGAGCCTGAGGAAGATGGGTCGGCACCAGCTGCTCACTGTGGTGGGGAAAGCCCAACCTTTGCCAATTTTTGACCCAATATTTGTATGGCAGAGACAAATTTACATAATATCATTCTTCCTCATGTTTACCCCTCTGAGGAAAGACAAGTCAGAAGGACAGAACTACCTCAATTGTTAATCTCCTTTGTTAAATGCCCACAGGAAAGCAGTCAGTCTGTAAGCCCCTCACCCCATCCCTGCCTCTTCATGGCCTCAGAGCAAGAATGTCCTCACATAAAGGGTCCCTGACAAGCAAAAGACCCTGAAGTTTACTGCAGGCACACTTTAAGAAACAAGTGCTGCAGAGATCTGCTGCGCCAGGGTGGGGGATACTCAGGGGACCCCCACCAGCTTAGAGGAGAAGGGGAGGGGTGGGAGGAAGGGTTGTGGGAGAAGGTGACCAGAGAGGGGCAGTGAGTGGGATATAAAGTGAGTAAGTAAAAAGAAAATAATAACAACAAATAAATTTTTAAAAAGAAACCAGTGTTGAGATTTGTTTCAAAATATTTTTCTTAGAGACTGAAGACATCCAAGAATGAATTATTTCAATAAACTGGTTATCACACCTCCCCCATGCCATGTCTTGTATTTAAAATACATTTACTGGGATAACCTTTGTTTACTACACGAACTCACAAAGAACTGCCCATGCCTGGTCTAGTAAGGGTAAGACTCAAGCAGGCAGGGGAGCCTAGCAGAGCAGCATAAGGTGGCTGCAGAATTGTGTCCTAGAGGGGTCTGCCTTTTCCCATGTAAATACCTGTCACTGAGCAACCTAAATCAGAAGCCAGGATAAAGTCAGGTTATAAACCACAGAGGTGAACTCAAGAACACTGCTCTGGGGAGTACACTGCTAAAGCTGGAATGGAGGAAGACACAGACAGACAGACAGACAGACAGACAGACAGACAGACAGACAGACAAGACAGACAGACAGACACACACACACACACACACACCCCACAGCTGGTTTGCTCCAGACTCAAGATAACTTGTACATCTCAAAACAGCACCATTTAACTGGATCCTGGTGTCTTCCGGTAAGGTAGCCCTCTATGAATCTTTGGCAGGCGACTATCACCAGACACAGGCAAAGGTGCATCCAGGTCCAACACAACAGACATTTAAAAACAGAAATGATTGTGGGGGCTATGAGGATTTCCAGAATCTAGCAGACATCTTGAGTTCAGTCAACTGTCACACACTTGGATTGCCGGTGTGGTGTGGCCATGTGCTTTCCATGTTTTAAATACAGTTTGTTCCTTCTGAAAGTCATGGCAGAGTCTCACCCTGTTGTGAGTGATCAAGAAGGTAGACGGAGCTGGGAAGATGGTTCAGTGGGTAATGCTGTTTGCTGTTTCCCTTAAAGAATTACAAGAAAACACAAACAGGCAAAAGAAATGAACAAAACCACCCAAGATCTAAAATTGGGAATAGAAACATAAAGAAATCACAAGGGGAGACAGCCCTGGAGTTAGAAAACCTAGGAAAGAGATCAGGAATCATAGATGCAAGCATCACCAACAGAATACCAGAGATAGAAGTGAGAATCTCAGGTGCAGAAGATACCATAGAAAACATGGACACAAAGTCAAAGAAAATGCAAAAGGCAAAAACCTCCTAACCCAAAACATCCAGGAAATCCAGGACACAATGAGAAGATCAAACCTAAGAATGATAGGTATTGAAGAGAGTGAAGATTCCCAACTTAAAGGGCCAGTAAATATCATCAACAAAATTATAGAAAAAAAAACTTCCCTAACCTAAAGAAAGAGATGTTCATGAACATGCAAGAAGCCCACAGAACTCCAAATAGACTGGACCAGAAAAGAAATTCCTCCTGTCACATAATAATCAAAACACCAAATGCACTAAACAAAGAATTTTGAAAGCAGTAAGGGAAAAAGGTCAAGTAATATATAAAGGCAGACCTATCAGAATTACACCAGACTTCTTACCAGAGACTATGAAAGCTCTAAAAGATCCTGAGCAGATGTCATACAGACCCTTAGAAAAACAAATGCCAGCCCAGACTACTATACCCAGCAAAACTCTCAATTACCATAGACAGAGAAAACAAGATATTCCATGACAAAACCAAATTTACACAATATCTTTCCACAAATACAGCCCTACAAAGGATAATAGATTGAAAACACCAANACAAGGAGTGAAACTACACCCTAGAAAAAGCAAGAAAGTAATCTTTCAACAAACCCAAAAGAATATAGCCACACAAACATAATTCCACCTCTAACAACAAAAATAACAGGGAGTAACAATCACTTTTCCTTAGTATCTCTTAACATCAATGGACTCAGTTCCCCAATAAAAGGACACAGACTAACAGACTGAATACATAATCAGGACCCAGCATTTTGCTGCATACAGGAAACACACCTCAGTGACAAAGACAGATATTACCTCAGAGTGAATGGTTGGAAAACAATTTCCCAAGCAAATGGTCCCAAGAAACAAGCCGGAGTAGCCTTTCTAATATTGATCAAAATCGACTCAATAGAAACAGATGTATAAAAGTTGGGGGGTAGGGGGAAGCCAGGCGGTGGTGGTGCACACCTTTAATCCCAGGAGGCAGAGGCAGGAAGATTTCTGAGTTCAAGGCCAGCCTGGTCTATAGAGTGAGTTCCAGGACAGCCAGGGCTATACAGA
>NC_034594.1:125703126-125705520 GCF_900095145.1 Mus pahari
CTTTGATCCACTTAGACTTGAGCTTTGTACAAGGAGATAAGAATGGATCTATTCTCATTCTTCTACATGATAGCCGCCAGTTGTGCCAGCACCATTTGCCAATCAATTCTTAAAGGTAATAGGCCCACAGCAAGTCTTGCATAGATAGGTTAACTAACCGCCCCAGATCTACCTCTACCTGATCTTACAGTCATGAGACACTATCTGTATCTCAGTCGCACTGGGCAGGGTGTCAGGCAGCTAGAATCAGCCCAAAACCAATTGAAATTCCTCACACTAGCCGATCTTAAGCTATTCACCCACCCTGCCTTGCCATAACAGCTTTAAACCATTCCAATATAGAAATGGTTTAAACCTCCCCCCACTTGCTTCCTGAACACCACTCTCTCTTATTCAGCCTTCATGCTTTATCTCATGTGATCATGACAAACTGCGTTATTTTTTTCCCAAAAGTTTCTCATGTCCCTCTTATGACCACACATGACTGCCTAGCTAACGAGCACAAAACAAGGACATGTGATGTGCTTCTGGGCAGCTCTAATGTCCAAGAAAGACCAGGTACTGAGGGAATCAGTGAAACATACAAGTTTCAGCTAGGCTGCTCAAATCAATAGCTTGGAATATGGAATACATCTCAGTAACACAGACAAGGCTACAAAGAGCTTAGTGTTTCAGGATGCCATTTCCAAAGTGTGGAGCTAAAGAAATACCAGAATATTGATAATAACTGAATGCGTTCCCCAAAGTTTGTACCCTGGAGGGCTCTCCAGCTTTTTCTGCCACATGAGGACACAGCAAAATGTCAGTTGTCTGATACCTGGAAGAGAACCCTCTCTGGAATCCAACCATGTTGAATACCCTACCTCTAGAACTGTGAGAAATAACTGCCTGTTAGTTACAAGCTTGGTTGTCTGAGCTGCTATCTCATAGCTGACTAAACCAAGACAGATACTACATAGTGAGGACCTAAACAGAAACTTTGTCACAAAAACTGCTGACAAGGTCAAAAGTGGGAAAGGTGGTGGCTTCGATGGGCCTGTGGGTGTCTGTTTACAGGACACTGCAGAGCCGGGCTCTCAGAGAACTGCGCTGCTGTGGTAGGAACTGGGCTACTGCCTGAGCCAGCAGACTGAGTTCTGCACACAGAAAGTAAACCGAATCAAACTGCTCCTGAAGCTCGTACACAGCTTCACAAAGAAATCAGAGCGTAGAACTGGAGACAGACAAACAGACTTTCACCCTAATTCTGACACTTGCCAAACACCTAGCTTCAAAATTATTCTGAGTAAAATGAAATTTTCCTGGGGCTGGAACACTTGACTATATTGATAAAATATAAACGTGCCACACACAGTTCTTTTTTATGGTGTTTATTTATTCTTTTGAGTACTTCATACAATATATTTTGATGATATTCTTCCCCTCCCCTATTTCTTTCAGAACCTTTTCACTTCCCTACATATCCACCTTCACGTCCTTTCTTTCTCTTTTTTACAAAACAAAGGAAAAAGGAAACAAACAAACAAACAAAAACAAAGCCACCAGAAAAGCCACAGAGTCTGTCTTGCCAGGCAGAGTTCTTCCTACAAAGGAGGCGCTTGGTAAGTTCTCTTCCTCTCCTTTCCAGACTGCAGCTGACATGCATCCAATCTCACCAGTCGACTTCTCGTGCCTGGTGATGTCACCTTTACTCATCTTGGACCTCAGGCCCCAAAGCATTTTATGCATTAATAACTTCCTAGCAAGTAAATTTTTGTCTATTTGCCTCATATGAAAACTCTGGCAGACAAAAAGAGAAATTCATAAGAACTGTAAAGAAGAGTCTGGGCTCTGCCATCAACCCCGCCTCTAGGCTGATGGCTAAAGAGCTGGATCCTCGGAATTTAACACAACACACTCCCACTCCTTGTCCAAACTGTCATCCAGTTTTTTAAAAGATCCCTCTCTCCATGTCCCTCATGAGTATGACTTAACCCCCAAAGCATGCATGATGAACACTTTACTATTTCCTCCCCTAAGAACGGGATGTGACAACATGAAGGGGGAGTGGGAGTGGGCGTTCCTCAGCTGGATGAAGAGAGAAAGGTCATGTCCTGTTTTCACTCAGGCCCCTCAGGCCTTCACTTCCAGAGGAAGTCTCTGCCCCAGAGCTAGAGAATATTGTGTATTTTAGTGACCTTCTCACACATGCAAAAACCAAAAACAGATTACGTCCAGAGGTTAGTGACAATCCTATGAAGAGTCAGCCAGCAATACCACAAAAATAATAATAAACTAAATTGCTATAACTTAGTGTTACCTCAAGCACACGTCAAATCAATCTCTCTCTCTCTCTCTCTCTCTCTCTCTCTCTCTCTCTCTCACACACACACACACACACACACACACACACAC
>NC_034594.1:125705967-125722393 GCF_900095145.1 Mus pahari
AGGCAGGCAGGCAGGCAGGCAGGCAGGCAGCAGGCAGGCAAGCAGGCAGGCAGGCAGGCAGCAGGCAGCAGGCAGGCAGCAGGCACTTCTTTAATCCATGCCGAGTAGGGTGCCAGGGCTTTGAGGTTTATAAATGAAACTAAACCTGAAGAACATGGTCTCAAGGACAGTTTTACTGGGAAAAGAAAATTACCAGTTCGCAAAAAAAGAACATCCTCAAATAATCCCTAGATTAGCACTGACTCGCAGAGCGAAGCCAGAGAAGAGAAAGGGTAGTGTAAGGGAGAGAGGTCTGGAGACAACCTGGGCCGTTCCACACAGGCCTAGTAGGGATTTTCGGAAACCTAACCCAGCATGCCTGAAGCTCCCCGCCCCCCATTACTCGGTTACTCTCTTGCCACTTCTCTTCTGCTACGGGCGCTTAAAACTCTAGGATAGAATTCTACACAGAGATTTCCTTCTCCTGGGGATAGTCAACCTAATTCCCTTCTAGAATTCTATTTGCTGGGCTGATTTCCACTTCTCTCTTAAACGTGACCTCAGGCACTGTTTGCTCTGACGATTGCTTTCCCTGTCACCCACAGCCACAACAGAGTACAGGGCTACACTGTCTGTTCTCAGCTCACCACACCCACCCCACTGCCCTGCTATCACCACCTTATTGATTTAACTATGGCCCTCTGTCCCAAGCCTATATATCAAGATCAGTCTTATTGACAATATGATGAGGATATGACAAGTCTGTTTAATATGTACAATTTGGTCAAGCCCAGTGCTGCACAAATATAATGCCAGCTCTCAGAAGGCTAAAGCAGGCAGATTGTGAATTTGAGGCCAGTCCGAAGCTACATAGCAAGTTCCAAACTACTCCGTATTACATGGCAAGACTTTGCCTCAGAAAATCTATAACAATAATAATGTATATAGTTCAATTAAAGTATTTTTCATACATAAGCCTTCTATGAAGATAATATGTTGTATTAAGTATACATTTTATTTATTTATTCTGGCTCTGCCAGAAATTAAATATTTGTAATATTTATATGCCAGAAATTAAATATAAATATGAAATTAAATATTTGTAATATTTATATTTTAAGACCATTAAATGGGATAATTGTGATTAGTCATTACTCTGAAAAATCAAACACTTAGCTCCAAATATATGACACTCTAGCCCAAAGAGGCAAATAATGACATTTTGAAAAACAATGACAAGAGCCCCTCCCCCATACCCAGAGACGGTCTGACTCCCAGGAAGTCCGTCATAACCAGGCTCACAGGTGAGATCCCCTTGTCCCAATGCCTGGCCTAACTGGAACACCCACAGAGCTCAGCAGATGAGAGACCTATCCGCCCTGCCAGAGCTACATCTTCCTTCTCGTCTGCAACTCTGCCCGGGGCAGACCGGGTGCTCCAGATCCCCTCCTACACCCAGAGACAGCTATTAGCCCAAAAGCTCGGAATACCCACAATACAATTCATAGACCATATGAAGCCTAACAAGAAGAAACACCAAAGTGTGGATGCTTCAATCAAACTTAGAAGGGGGGACAAAATATTCACAGGCGGCAGAGGGAGGGAGGGACCTGGATGGGAGAGGGGAAGGGGAGGAAAAAAGTGGGGACAGGATCAGTTATGGGAGGAGACAGGAAAGATGTCCAGAAGACCAGGAGAATGACTAGAAATGTGTAGCACTGGGGGTGGGGTGGGGAGCTTTACTGGGGGAACCACTAGAAAACTCCAAACACCATGGATGTGAGAGGCTTCTAGAACCCAATGAATTTGACATTAGCAGAAATGCCCAACATCGGTGAGACAGAACCTGAAGAGACCATTCGGTTGATAGACATGGCCCCTAGTTGAGTGATGGAGCCATCCACCCATCTCCAATTTTTTAAAACAGAATTGTTCCTGTCTAAAGGAAATGCAGGAACAAAAAAATGGAACAGAGACTGAAGGAAAGGCCATTCTGAGGCTGCCACATGTTGGGATTCATCCCACCTACAGACACCAAACCCTGACACTATTGTGGATGCCAAGAAGTGCATGCTGATGTGGACGTGGTGGTGTACATCTTTAATCCCAGCACTTGGAAGGCAGTGGCAGGCAGATTTCTGAGTTTGAGGCCAGCCTGGTCTACAAAATGAGTTCCAGGACAGCCAGGCACAGAGAAACCCTGTCTCGAAAAAAAAAAAAAAAAAAAAAAAAAAGGAAGTGCATGCTGACAAGAGTCTGATATAGCTGCCTCCTGAGAGACTCTGCCAGAGCCTGACAAATACAGAGGTGGATGCTCACAGCCAACCATTGGACTGAGCACAGGGTCCCAATGGAGGAGCGAGAGAAAGGACTGAAGGAGCTGAAGGGGTTTGTAACCCCATAAGAAGAACAACAACATCAACCAACCAGTCCCCGCAGATCTCCCAGGGACTAAACCATCAACCAAAGAGTACACATGGAGGGACCCATGGCTCCAACTGCATATCTAGATACGGGGCCATGGGTATAGGGCAAGAGGTGGGAGGGAGAGAGCCCGCGTCTGGCCAGAGTTCCGGTGCTCTGGGTGGGCGGTCACAGGACTGCTGGACGCTTTCCACGCGGCCCTGGGTGGGCATCTGGCTGTGTGAAACCACTGACCCCACATGGCGGGGGGTAGACAAGGGGCAGCCCCCGGTACCAGGTTCTTAGTCTCTGGCATCCCACACTGGATGCGGCAGAGGAGCTGAGAACAAAATAGGGGCCCTGGGGCAGTACTAGACCCTGGAGATACAGGAAGAGGGGGCAGGGGGAAGGGGGGCACTGGGTGGTTCCTATGCAGGTGAGAGTCTTTAGTCTTTAGGTGAGAGGGGAAGGGAGATGGGTGGGGTGGGCGTTGGAGGGGAAGCAGAAAGGAGGACAACATTTGAAATGTAAATAAATGATTAATAAAAAAAGGGGGGGCTGGTGAGATGGCTCAGTGGTTAAGAGCACTGACTGCTCTTCCAGAGGTCCTGAGTTCAAATCCCAGCAACCACATGGTGGCTCACAACCATCTGTAGCAAGATCTGACGCCCTCTTCTGGAGTGTCTGAAGACAGCTATAGTGTACTTACATATTATAAAATAAATAAATCTTAAAAAAAAATTAAAAAAGAAAAGAAAACAATAGCCAAAAATGTATTTCCAGAAGTAAAAATACCATTTAGTGGTTGGAATATAGTCATAAAATTAATGAGAATGCAGCACAAAGAGGGATAAAGCTCGGTGACTCTGAAAGAAGTTATAGAGCAGAAACAAAGAACGAGAAAGTAGAGATTAGGTAGGACGCACAAGAGAAAAACATGGGAAAATCTGAATTGAAAATTCTGGAGAGACTTCCAGATTAAAGAAAGAAAGATGTCAATTCACATACTGTGTGTTGGGGTGGAGGAGGGAGACTTGTTACATTGTAACTCTGAGAAAAGTAAACACTAATGGAAAGTAGAAGCAAGCTCTAGCTGGTGAGGACCCTTCATTCACAGAATAAACATACAGGATGTAAAATACATGTTTTAAATTTTTTTATTAAAAGCAATCTCAGATAAGACTGTGATGCAAAAGAACTGTTGAGCAATAAAAAAAAATGTATATCAACAAGATTAGAAAAATTAGGAAATCTAGTAATTCCAAGAGTTAACATATACATAGAATAGTGGAAATTTTTGCATACTATTGGTGGGAGAACAAATTGGTACTACCACTTTAGAAGAAATAATTGACAAGTTGTAAATTAAATAACCCAAAAATTCACCAGATAGGCATTAAAGTGGGAAGACTCACATATAGGCATGTCTACACTCAGCCAAGCATTGCCTTCCAAGGTCGTGCCCTTCCGTTATTATTTTCATTATGACACTGCATTTCTTAGGAGCACCCTGCGGTTAGATATATGAGAAATGATTCTCCTGAGCTTGCAAGCCGTGGCCCAGGCCCTGGACAGCTCCCTCAGGCAGCGACAGCTCCCGGGTGAGCCCTCTGAGGATTCAGTTTCCCACTACCTGCTACCAATGTTCAGAGGTTTCCCCATCACCTTTCCAGCCCACATTGGCTGGCCTGAAGTTGCCCGCTTTGGCCTTCTCCCTGAGATGCTCTTTCCATCCATCGTTATACCCTAGCCTGCCCCAAGCTCAGGTTCTCACCTCCATCTCACAACCAATCTTCTTGTAATAGCTTCGCGTTCCACTGTGCCTTAGGGAAGTGCTTCTTCCAGACCTCATCATTTCTTAGGGGCTTATCACAAACACATACCAAAATAAAAGCCATAATATATCACTTCCACTAATGAATGGGTTTCTCCCTCTTTCTATCTTCTGCACCACACATACACACACAAAGACACACAACACTAGTATTTGTTAAGACTTCAGTAAAAGGCTTGAGAAAGAAGAAAATCACAGAAGAGCAACCTTGGGAAAGAAGACGGGAAGAAGAAGCCTTCGTCTATACCACTGGGTTATCTGAGCCAGAGGACAGGTTCCATGCGTCTGAGTGCAGATCATTACTTTATGTTTCAGTTGTTAATGCTTTTAGCTCCTTTGTCTCATCAATAATGTCTAAGGGACATATCTCTAACTTATTGTTCTCCAGCCTTAGCTGTGCCTACATCCCCGAACAGATGTATGGAGTATCAGCTACAGCAGAAGCTTTTCTAGCCTTGGGTATGAGCAAATCCATCAATGTGCCAGCTCTGTTGGTTAGCAATGTCTTACCTCCTCTGTCTTCAAAACTTCCCATATTCGAGTGTGATCATCCACCAGCCAGTGTCCTGTGTTTTCTACTTTTGTGGAAAGTTTGACTTTAGACACCACTTGAGTAGGCTCTCCCACGGATTTCCCCTCCATCTTGAAAGAGGTAAGCAGGAGGCATTACGAATCTGCTGGGAAAATAAAATACAATCTAGATTAAAATAAAAAATCATACTTGAAAAATATGAAATCAAATTACTGTATGGACAGTGAGATCACTGAAGACAATATTATAACAGTCATTACTCTTATGTCCAATTTTTATATTCAAATTTTTATTACTGGTATTTTAATGCAGGCTTCCAGAAGAAAAAGAATACATCTTGATAATGGACAGTGACACAAATTCTATTTTTTAATGGATTTTATTTTTAATTACATGGAAGGATATGGTGGGATAGGTGCACATGGGTACAGGTACCCTTGGAGGCCAGAAGAGGGCATCAGACACACTGGGGCTGGGGCTGGGGCTGGGGCTGGGGCTGGGGCTGGGGCTGGGGCTGGGGCTGGGCATCAGACACCCTGGAGCTGGGTCTGGAGTTGGGGCGGGGCTGGAGCTGGGGCTGGGGCTGGGGCTGGGGCTGGGGCTGGGGCTGGGGCTGGGGCTACAGGTGGTTTTGAGATGCTCTATGTCAGTGCTGAGAAGTGAACTTGGGTCCTCTGTAAGAGTAGTATTGGCTTCCAATAGCTGAGTCAGACCTGTAGCTTCTGCGATACAAATGTCATAGGAAGTGTGTGTGTGTGTGTGTGTGTGTGTGTGTGTGTGTGTGTGTGTGTGATTCACAGACAGTTTAGAAGAAACTAGCAAAAGCATGGAGAGTTTCACTCCTCAAATACACCCTGGGCAGCTGCGCATGCAGATCTCTGTGCTAGGCACACACATAACTCAGTAACTTTGTTCTCAAACCTCCAAGGCCTATAACCTGTGAAATGCGACAGAATAAAGGGCCGGGGTGTGGGCAAGCACACACTTAGTATACAATAGGCCCTGGATGACAGACCCAACATCATCAGTAAGTAAGGACAACAAGAGTCACTGCCGGGGAGGCAGGGGCAGGGAGAGGAGAGAGATTCCCTTTAGGGTTTATCTATCAGCTACGTTGCCTTCTTAGGCTCTGGGTTATTGCTGGAGCCAAACAAGATTTTTTTAGGAGATCCTTATTCTAGAAGGTCTCCTTCAGCTCTTGTCAGAATCTCATCCCAACCCACCTCGGTACCACACTGTCCCTTAGAATCTTGCTTTCCTTCAAGTTTCACAAATATACCCTTCTTAGTGTGATCTTTACAAAAAGCCTATCTGTTCGTGGTGTTCTGCTTACTTAAAGTTTTCTTGCAGAACAAATCCAAATTCCTTCACATAACAGCCCGGGCACTTTGTGCCTTTCACCTCCCTTTTCTTACTCTGAGCCCCTGACCACTGCTTACCACACAGGACATCCTATCCCAGCCATTTGAAAATATATACAGACCCCCAAGGCGCACTTCTCTCTCTCTCTCTCTCTCTCTCTCTCTCTCTCTCTCTCTCTCTCTCTCTCTCTCTCTCTCTGTGTGTGTGTGTGTGTGTGTGTAAGAGAGAGAGACAGACAGAGAGACAGAGCTCTGTTCCCTCCAGTCCACACCCCAAGGTATTAATGGGGACCCCTCCCTCTCCATGTATGGGATGGATCTGTAGATTGTCCCAGCCATACAACTTTATTATATTAGTTGCTTTCAGCTCCATTTCTACCTTCAAGTCCTGTAGGCATCTTGAGGCTACAGACGTGTCCTACTCAGAGCAAGTATAAGTGAATGTCAAATGAATGTCAATTCATTATTGACATTTGTTGCAGATAGCCCTGGGCCTAATTATATTTGATGTTAATTCTGTTCTCCTGTGAGGGGCTGCGAACAAGGAATGAGTCAGCACTCAGGTGATTTCCTGTAAACCTTCTTTCCACCTTAATTTATAAAATAAAGGCTAGAGCTGGTGATTAGGCAGAGAAAGAGGGGAAGGCAGAGCAGAAGGTTTTGGGAGAAAAAGAGGGGTGAGATGGAGGAGGAGGAGGAGGAGGAGGAGGAGGAAGAAGAAGAAGAAAAAGGAAATAGGAGCAGCACCTGGCCTGGAGAAACCGCACGTTCTAAGGGGTCTCTTATATGGGGAAGACCATAGTGTCATGGTAGATCTGCCCAATCTAGGTGCACAGCACATGTTCATATTAACTGAGTTGTGTTTTCATTGCCCAGGCTTATCTGGGTTAGAGATTTACCGCAACAGACATTATTATCCAATAATTCCATAACTCATGACAATCCAGAAGTAAGAAAGAGGCACTATTTTGCTAACTCACATATCAAGTAATAAAGTCAAGTTACCCCCTCCTGAAACCTTATTGGCTTGCTGGGCTAAGTTCCTCATAACAAGGGAACAAAGGCCAGGCGTGGTGGCGCACACCTTTAATCCCAGTACTCGGGAGGCAGAGGCAGGCGGATTTCTGAGTTTGAGGCCAGCCTGGTCTACAAAGTGACTTCCAGGATAGCCAGAGCTATACAGAGAAACCCTGTCTCGAAAAACAAAAACAAACAAAAATAAAACCAACAAGGGAACAAATCTAGATTCAGCTGTATTCCAAGGCTAATACTGTAAAACGGAATTGAACATTAATTAGTTTTGTGGCTCTGGCTTCAGGGAATTGAGCATATCTGCAAAGACAGGTCTTATGCTCACGTGACTAGCTGCCAATAAGAGTAAGTGGAAGATGAAGTCAATGAGCGGGACAGGGTGGCATCAGAGAAACTGAGACAAGTCTCTACAGACCGAGTTTTCTCTTTGGGCCTCATGTGTTCCATCTGGAAGCCACAGACAGCAGCCTGACCGCTTGCCGAGGGCGGCCATGAGTCCAGTGTCAGCCCAGGCCATCACACAGTAGTGAGAAACACGGAGCACAGAACAGACTCTCATAAGAATCAGGCAAATGCAACCTGCACAGTAAGAGTGGACAGAGTTCCTGAGGGGACAGGCTGACAAAGGACGCTGACACAGGCAAGGAAATAAACAAGGCAGAGCCATCGGGAGGTTTCAAGCCAAGAAAAAGGAAATTGAAAATAAACAGGCAAGATGGAAATGGACCAGATTAGTGGGGAAGGAAATGCCATGGTTGTTACTGGAGATAATACTGTAAACAACAAATAATAAATCAAAACAGAGTGCGGAAACCACATGAGATGGCTTCGGCAGCATTCCCTGCCTGTCATGGAAATGTCGCTGGGTGAGCTAGACAGATTACAAGATCTCAGAGGAAACCCTGTACATTTGTAAGCACTCTGCAGCCCAGCGACCCCACAGCGAGGACTCTACCATCTGCCCACAGCTGCTCTCTCGGCTCCACAGTGTGGGTACAGGCTGGCCCATTTTCAATGCGGGGACTGAACTCTACTGTGAACTGGCTTTCCCCTTGCCCTGTCTTGAGGAAAGATGCATTTCTACATTGGCAACAATCCCAAAGCATCCGGCAGCTGAGGGGGATCTTAAAGAGGCAGCCAGCTCTCACAAGGCTCTGTGAGGTTGAAGGTTCTCCCTTCCTCCTCCCCAACACCGGAGTCTTTCCCACCCATTCTCATCAGATCTACGCACTTAGAAACATAAATGGCGCTGGGTACTAGCCACTGGGCACTGTATTCTCCCTCTTCAGCCACACAATAACCTTACAAGATGTTTACCACTATCTACCATGGTGAGACGTGAGAGTCCGCCGAGAAGCTAAGTAACTGGCGTATAGTACTAGTAGGAAGCTGGAGGTTCCCAAGCGACCCCTCCCCATCTTACTCCTCCCCAAGTCATTTAAGGCATTGTCTCCATCCCCTCTTCTACTCCCATGTCAGCATGGAAAGCCTCTCTCTTCACCCTCTCATCCCTGCTGGACTACTCTTGTGGTGCCCCTCCATGCGCACCGCACCCGGGCTGGTGCCAGTGTCTCCTCTGACACAGCAGCGCCCCCTGGAGAGAGGCTCACACCTGAGTGAGAGAGCTAGGTGGACAGGAAATTTCACTAGAGCTGGATCATTCCTTTTCCTCTCCATCTCTATCTACAGTTTTGACTCGGGTAGGCTTTACAAAGACTGACTGACCTGCTTAGTCACACGGGACCCCTCCCTCAGCAACATCCCACACGTTTCGCTGAATCCTTGCCTGCCCCACCTTCAAAGTATACAAAGAATAGGCTGAGCTGCCTATTCCTCTTTGAGCATAAAGTATTTTATACGTTTTAATTTTTTAAACATGTTTTCCTTTATGGTTTCCTTCCTCTGCTTCTTCTTTTAAAAACTCAGCTAGATGTTTATACGGTAGCTTTACAATTCTTGTAATTGGAGAACGAGAGACACTTGTGTTCCTTCTTCTGTGCCACAACTTAAGTGTCCCCTTTCTTAAGGTTATAACCCAGCCTCTGTACAAACTCCATAGACATGAACCACTCAACAGCATCGCACGCGTGATGGGCTCGCTGTAACATTCAATGGCAAGCTTTTCTTCTGGTTACGGATGAGTATAAGTTATCATAAACCTTATGAAAGTCAGTTCTGAAAAGTTGACTGACATCCTAACATACCCAACACCCCAAACATCACTTGGTCAAACTCCTAGATGGTCAGACCAGTCCTCAGTTGGAACCAGGCTGGGGAAAGAAGTAGAATATCCCAAGGGTAAATATGTAATCGGAGAACACAGAAGCAACTTTTCTTTCCTCAAATACTAAAAATTAAAATTTCTTGAGAAAAATTCCCTGCTGTCTCCACTGCAGGAAGCAGGGGAGTAAAATTAGAACAAGAAACCAAGTGTGGCTGCAGGGAGAAGGACAGAGGACGGCCCCATCACAAGGCACGGCAGGGTCTCCAAGGCCACCTTGACTTCAAGTTCTATAATTCTTACGTCTCTACCACAGCTAAATTGTTTTGTTTTGTTTTTTATTAGGGTTTTTTAGTTAAGTAAGATCCAAGGATTATGTATCAATTGAAGAAACCAATAGTAGTTTAAAACTGGTGAAACAACTATTTTTAAAATATGATTATTGCTAAAGAGAAAGATGTATGTCCTTAAAAGGGGCTATTTCTTGTAACTTAAATTTGTACTTTTAATATCTGTATTTTTTTTTTGTGTGTGGTATTCAGGCATATGGCATGTGGGCGCTTGTGTGTGTTTGTGTGCACACATATGCACGCACACATGCATGTAGAGGCCAGAGAGTCACACTGGGTGTCTCCTGTGTTGTGTCTCACCTCACATGTTAACATAGGAATCTCCCATCATAACCCCATAGCTCAGCAAGTCTATCTAGGAAGGTTGCCCAGGCTCCCTCTGTCCCCACCTGTTGAGGCTGGGATTCAGGCAGGCCACCATGACCACACAGCATTTACATGGATGCTGGACATCCAAACTCTGGTCCTTAAGCTCATTCTGCAAGCCTTTTACCCACTGAGCCTTCTCTCTAGCCCCTGTTTACTCTTTTCAAATATTTCCTAATGCTATCCTTATAAATATACTATTCACACATGTAATCTTAATGGCCTACCATTTCTTTTCCTTCAAAAATAATTATAAACTGGAGATTATCACATTTCCCATGGTTATAATAAAGGTCTGAGCTCAAGGCTTCATCCCAAATGACTGCTAAGTGCCAAAAGTCAATGGACAGTGGTTAATCTTAGAAATGTAGATTTTTGAGGGACAACCTGAGGACACAGAAAATTGCTATTATTAGTGTCCGTATCATTTGATAAAAGTTACGTGTGACTACCATAGAAGGACAGTTTTTGAAACACAGATTTGGGGTAAACCCTGGAGCCTGAGTGCCCCCAGAAGTCTCTGTTTGTATTGCTCCCTCCATGCTAGCCTTTGTATGATAAATCAGCCTGCACTTCATTGAATTTCACTCTCTTCCTAGGGATATAAATCGGGCATGACACATCCCTCATCAATTATCATCTTTTTTTTCTCCTCCCTCTTTTCACTAAACACTTTTGGACGGGAAAAAGAGAGCCCCATCTCCAGAGCCTTCTGGAATGCTCTGGAAGTTCTCATCTTCCTCTGTCAGAGCCGGGCTTCCCTCTGCTCCTGCAGAGTCCATTACAAACATTAATAATACACAAGGGTTTTTTTTCTGTGTGTCTCTTATATACCTAAACTCTTTGCTTCTGCATGAAGAGATCTTTTTATTTTTCAAATTCAGCTAGGAAAGAGTCCTGCAGATATGTCTGGCATCGCCTTGCCCCTCTCTCTCCCCATGACTGTCTGACTCTGCCATTTCCACCCTCTTGGCCCTTCCTCCTCACCCTTCTTCCTAATGAGCTGAGGCCCTATCCAGAGATGCCAGTTTGTTTATCTTTATCTTCTACCATCTCCAGCTCTCCCATCTATCAGGAGCAGCCTCTGGACTTCAGTTTGACTCACAGGTTCAGAGTTAGCACAAAGAGCAGCGCTGTGTCGTCAGGAGACCTGACTTGAGGGCAAATGAATTCACCTTCCCTAGCCTCGGCTTTCTCCTCTTAAATGTAAATTGATGAGACTGTAGAGACCTCCGACTTATGAAATAGTGTCCTCGCTGCCTTTATAAGTGGGAGCAAAACTAATAAGAATTATTATTCCATATTAGTTGAAGGATTTATATTGCTAAATATAACTATGGATTTATATTGGGGTTTGGCTCATCACTTATACACTGTGCTTACTTACACATTGTGCATTCACTATGCAGAAATAAACATCATTGCACAGCAGTGTTAAACGTTGGTTGTGTTTGATGTGGCATGACGGATAGATAAGGACAGCTCACCAGGAGGTGCGGCAGCAACAGAGCAACACATGCACTTCTTCTCTGTAATGCCGACTGCATTTCTGTCCTGCCTGCGGCAGTTTGCCTGCACTCTGCTGTACACTGCTTTCAACCTGCCCGCTTTCCATAGTTTACTCTGACCTCCACCATCAGACTGCCAACTCATCATCAACTTCTTTCACTGCTTCAGTCTCGGTGCCCTTTGGAAACACTTGGTTTTAATTAAAAGCCCTTCACTAGAATAAAGGATTAAGCAGATGCCATCATGGAATTTTGGAATAAGTGTCAATCATTGGACAACCATTTGCAAAGGAATTTTCATTACATAAAGGTCTCATTGGAGAATGAGCAAAATTGCACAACAGAGTCTGAAGTTAGAACCAACTCTGGCAGCAACTGTGTCCAGTTAAATGTAGAAAAAATTAAATTGGGAAGGATTCCTACTTGATTCAGCTTGATTTTTTTAAAAGATTTATTTTAATTTTATGTGAATGGGTTTTTGCCTGAATACATGTATATATACCACATATATGCAGTTCCTGTGGGAACCAGAAGAGGGTGTTGAAGAGGGAGTTGATTATGAGCTGCCATGTGGGTGCAGGAGACCAACTGGTTCTCAGCAAGAACAAAAGTGCTCTTAGCTGCTGAGCCAGATGACCCATTGGCCTTCAGACTTTGTATATTTTCTCTGAGTACTGATAGTATTTGGCAGAACTTCTTGATAAAAAAGGAAAGAAATATGCAGACTAGTCTTGTACTGCCTTTGTGAACCTCCCCAGAGAAAGGCTGCTCTGTGTGCAGCAGTTCCTGCTGAGCTCAAGAAACAGTTGGGTTCCCATCTCGGTCTCCACTCAGTGGGGCAATATGGCAATGCAACCACAGAGACAAGCATGGGGGCTGGGAGGGGCGAGGGCACCTAAGCAACTGAGGTTGAGGTCACAAAGGACCCTTCAGTGTCCTAGGAGAGCTAAGAGGAATTCTAGTGGACTGTATACTTTATGGCCTGGTATGATCCAAAGCTCAGCTCTTGTGGATTATGTGCTTGAGTTTAAAACAAGACAGAACTATAAATCACATGACTGGCCCTGGCACAAATGTTTCACAATTCTGTAGACTCTGGCTCTGACTGGCTGAATACAGGTGAAAGGCAAGAGTCCTCAGGGGAGCAGACGCGGTGCACCAGTGAGAGCCATTCTTCTGAGGTCTCAACAGCTCTGACAGTGACGTGGACCATATGACCACCCTACAGGCACTGGACTAATACCTCACAAGTGTCACCTAAGCGATAGGGGAAATGTCTGACCCAGAGCCTCACCTCCACTCCAGCTCCCCTCACAGAGCCAATGTGCTATTCACAGAAGAGGGTCATGCAGATGTCAAAACTCTGAGCTCCAGGCTGGCAAGATGCCTCAGTGGGTGAAGAGACTTGCTGCCAAGCCAGATGACCCGAACTTGATCCCTGTGACACACATAGCAGAAGGAAAGAATCAACTCTGGCAAGAAGTCCTCTGATGTCCATACACATGCTACGTAAGCTCGTGCGCATGTACACACACACACACACACACACACACACACATATACACACACACACATCCCGGTAGCTGTCTTTGCTGCTCTTCATCATGCCACACTATGGCTTTGGAGTCAGAAGGCAGGTTTCTCTAGGAGTCTGTCATGTCCTTCCACCATGGGTTCCAGGGATCAAGCTCAGGTCATCAGGTGTGTGTGGAAGCACTCTAACCACTGAGCTACCTCACCAATGCCCTAGCTTAACAGAATTCTTTTTAACTCTTTTGATTAGGAACTTGTCATATCATGACATTTTCACCAGAAAATGCTGTATCATGATGAGAATTATGCTCCATATATATTGGAAAAGAATGCAATATACTTTTAATGAGACTCTCATTTGTCTGTTAGTGAACCGAACTAACAATTCTGCAACCTGGGCGGAGGGATGGTTCAGTAGTCACAAACACTGATTGCTCTTCCAGAGGAGCTGGGTTTGGTTTCCAGCATCTACATAGTTGCTTACAACTAATTGTAACTCTAATTCTGGGGGAACTGGTGCATTTGGCCTCCAGCAACACCAGGCACACACATAGTACACAGACATACACACAGGCAAGACAGCCACAACTCTTTTCTTCCTGCATGCCTTTCTCTCCTCCTTCTGTGTGGACACACTGTCCTGTGGGGAATGCCTCTAGTATTCCTGTACATACTCGGGGGAAAAATATAAAAATTTCATCTCTACAATCCATTTTTTAAAAAAAACATTGAAAAAAAAGAAAAAAAACAAATAAAAATTAAAAAAAAAAACAAAACAAAACATTGTTTTGAACTGAGCAAAACAAAACACCTTTAAGTCTAAATGAAAGAACCAAAACCTAAATTTTGTTTTCACATTTTAATTAGATTGTTAAAATCCATTTGGAAAACTGCTTTATATATGAATATGAGGAGTGCTTTCAATGCAGTCTATGAGAAAGACCTTGCCGGGATATATTAAATAGATACTGAGTGGGAATTTAACATTTTCTTTAAAGCTGCACACATTCCCAGCAGGACTATGTCTGGATTTCTCATCATCCTTCAGTCTAGAGCCAGTCAGCCAACAATCTTCTAAAAGCTGTGTTAAGTGATTTGTGTACATCGGCAGGACTTCTGTTTGATCCTGGATTAGGTTTTCGCTAAGGGCTATAGTTTGGACAGATTTGCCATGGTCTAAGTGGACCATTTTATCTGCCCATTTTCCACACGCATCACAGTATTTGATAACCAAGCTGAAACACTTCAATTTCTATACCAGCAAAGGAGAAATGACTGGAATGTGGGATTTTTGTTCCAGAGTCCTCATGAAATACATTCCAGCGTCTGTCTGAAGGGAAGGACCATTCCACCCTCAGGACCGTTTCACCCCAGTGGGGCCGCAGCTTCTTTTCTCTTTCCTTAGGTCATTCCTCCTTGACCATTACAGGGCTGTGATGGTTAATCTTCATTGCCAACCTGATTGTGTTTTGATTTGCCAAGGAGACATATCCGTAAGCATGTCTGCGATGGTATTGCAGAGCATCTCAACTGAGGAGGCTGACCCACCTTGAATATGACGTGGCATCATCCAATAGGCTTCTGTTTCAAACTAAATAAAAGGGTATCAAAGAGGAAGGCGGTTTCTTCCCCGGTTCATCTCTGCTTCCTGACTACAGACTGATCTGTTGCGGGAAATATTCAAAAATGAACCTGCCAGCTCTCCGCAGGGCCCAACCACGCTCCCGTGCTCCTGCCACCGCTGTCATCAACTCTCTCCGGAGCAACTGGCTCGCTTCTCCTGGGAGCTGCGAGTTCTTCCTTAGCCATAAACCCATGTAGTCAGAAATCACACATTCCAGTAACTAAATGGAACCGCCAACCTCATGGTTGCATATCACAATACCCAGTAACCTGGTAAAATCAAGACTCTTAAAGCTTAACTAACCAATCAGATTTATGTATCAATAATATCACAATTTATAAGATCCCAATACAATAATTTCAGAGCCAATTGATAATGATAAAAGTTTTATCCCAATTAATCTAACCTTACAATACCACAAGTACTTGTAGCTGGTAAATGCCACGTGAGTTCACGTCTGCAACAATCTTTCTTTCCTCCTACCCTGGGGCATCCCTGTCTCTGCAACTCTTTTTTTTTTTTTTTTTTAAGATTTATTTATTTATTACATGTAAGTACACTGTAGCTGTCTTCAGACACTCCAGAAGAGGGCATCAGTTCTTGTTACGGATGGTTATGAGTCACCATGTGGTTGCTGGGATTTGAACTCCGGACCTTTGGAAGAGCAGTCGGGTGCTCTTACCCACTGAGCCATCTCACCAGCCCCGTCTCTGCAACTCTTAGCTCCGCCTTCCTTTTCCCTGTCCAATCACAGACCTCCTCTGCACTAATGTAATTGGACAGGGGAAGTCCTGCAACAGTAGCTGAGATATAACAAGCCACCTTAGGCTCCCACCACACCTTCTCTGCCTTGACGGATCATCTTCCATCAAACAATGAACCAAAACAAACACTTCGTTCTCAACTTACTATATCGTGGTAATACAAAGGCCTTTCCACCCCTTTTCAGTTTTCTCAGCACCACAGACTAACCTTGCTACTTCCAGTAAAACCAAACAAGAACATTCTGGATTCCGAGTTCTTAAGAGCGACTTTATGAATACAAGACTAAGCTATCGTGCTGCTTCCTGGCTGACCAGCACTAGACCAATCTGACTTCCAACTTCAAGGCGGTAAACATTCAGGGCCAACCTAAAACTATATCCAGAAGCATGCTGTCCCCGGGAGGGAGGAGGAGTCATGACTTAGCTATTGACCAGCCCACACATGAGGGGCAAATAATACAGGAAAAACCAAAGTCAGTAGGATGGTGAGAGCTCTTAAACATGATCAGTGAGCAGTCAGATCCATATGAGGAGGAGGCACTTCCAAATACCAGGCGAGGTGCTGGAAGGTTCTACACAGACCACTCTCTGCAGTAAGCAGTGAGTCCTTAAAGAGAGACCGGAGCTTAGAGAACCTGAGTGATTTTTTCCAAGGTCACACAAAAGAGTCCAATTTTGAAAATAGATCTCTCTGACTCAGAACAATTCTATTCTTACACCATCTTTCTATGACCTTCACTTGCCACAGAATTGTGGTCATGTTGATTTGGGACTTTGTGAAGGAAAATGGCAAAGTGAAGAGTCAGCCTCATGGGAACAAAAAGCTTTTGTCAACTATACATAGGACAGGGGGTTAATATCTAGAATACAAGCCGGGCGTGGTGGCATACGCCTTTAATCCCAGCACTCGGGAGGCAGA
>NC_034594.1:125723113-125728035 GCF_900095145.1 Mus pahari
GAGGGAGGGAGGGAGGGAGGGAGGGAGGGAGGGAGGGGTGTGAGGTCAGTCAGGGAGGGGGGCAGAGAAAAATGAAGCAGGATAGCACTCTAACTAGCACTCACGAGTGTGTGTGTGTGTGTGTGTGTGTGTGTGTATTTGTGTGTATACAACTAATGAAACTCGGTGTCTGGTAAACTAACATAAAAAGTTAGCAGGAAAAAACATGACTGTAACTTTAACACCTAAAGGAAAATCCTAGCACTCTTTAATGCAGTAGCAGGGGAAAGGCCAAGGGTATGGAAAATGTGCTCTAGCTCATCTGGGCCACCGCATCTACCACACTGCCTTCAGATTCCTCGGGATTCACTGGGTCAGTTCCTCCCCATCCCTGGCTCCTGTCAGCTTCCTGACCCTAACCTCCTCACAAAATAAACAGCTGTGCCACCACAAGGAGTCATAAAACAGACACAAAAAAACCCTGACAGTCAGCCCTTTCACTCCTTACTCACACATGTGAATTTTCGTTACAGGACAGGATCTGTAAATCCAGTCACTTGAAGCCTCTTTTTCAAGTCACATGTGGCAGCCCTTCCAGCACCCACTCCCTGACTTCTTTCCCCTGCTCTTCTGGAGGGGGGTGGGCCTGTAAGTCCCCAGGCCTTGGCTCCAGCTGTGCGGGCCACTGACTGGATACCAGAGAGACCTGCACTGCCGCCTCACAGAGACTGGCGCTCCTTCCACACAGCTGAGCTTAAGCAGATGTTGGCAATCCAAGTTTTTGCCCCTCCCTCCCTTACTCCTCATAGTCTGGACCAGAAGAAGGGGTAGACTTTCCTGGTCTCTTCTGTGACCTTAAGAGCGACCCCGGGCTCGGGGTGTTTTATGCATACTGGCAGTCCAATCGATCCTCAGGTCTTATCCGAGACATAAACGCATTGATTAAGTCACCCTGGCACTCCATCAGGAGACTGCCTGGGGACAGCTGATGAAGACTCCCCATTTCTTTGCCACAGACCCTTAGAGTTGTTTAGCTCCCACTCCAGTTCCTACTGGACCAATTAGTCAAAATTATGTTCTGTACTCTCCAAATTAAAATCTGGCAGCAGCGGCCCTCCGTGTTTATCAGGCTGTCACAAGTGGCCTCACATAACCACAAAGGAAATTGCAGTAGAAAGGCAGAGCCTTGGATAAACTGGACACGTACATTAGCAGAGACATTGATTTTAAATGCAGTCGTGTATTTCACTCTGAGCTGTCAGTGTCATGGAACACACTCATTATATTATCTTAAGGAGAAGAGGTCATGGACTCGTTTGTGCTGGCCAGAGCGTGTAAGCAGCTCTTCTCCTGGTTTTACTTGGTTGGAACTCCCAGCAGAGAAGCCCTATCTCTTCCTCTTGACATTTTTAAGGGGGGAAAGGTACTTCATGTCACAGCCAAAGTTTGTGCCAAGGAAGTTAACACTCCCTTGTTTGAATTACAATTACTTTCTAGAGCAATGCAGCGTGGACACTAAGGAAGTTTCACAAATATGCCCGTTCTTAGCAGACTTAGAAATTAGGAGAAAAAAAATGTTCAGGAATATAAGGAACTACAAGCTTACCCTGAGCTGAAGGCAGTCCAGCAGGTCCCTTCTCTGCATGCAGTGCTACCCTGTGACTCTAACATGGGTGACATCTGTCCTTCTTGATATTCAAAACTATGCCCTGGTTTTGATTTGTTTCTCACTTCATCTGATTTTTCTACTTTGTATATGCTTTATAATGCATTTGAATATTAGACTACGGTTGCATGTGTATTATTAACATATAAACAGTTAAACATATTGGAGAGTACTCAAAACATGTATGCTAAGAACAGTACTCAAATGCTTTGTCAGTCACTGCCTTCCTCAACTGCTGTCATGAAAGGAACTCCTCCTTCCTGTCCTTCTTGTGTCTGTGAAGCATTGCACCACCGCCCAGGTACCCAAGCTAAACTTTTCAGAGTTATCTTCAACTGCTCCAGTTCATGCTCCCTTAACCAATGTACCACCACATTCTGCTGATGACCTCTCTGAAAGGCAGCACAGATGAGAGCCATCTCTGCATTTGATCACTGTCCTTACACTTCCATTGTCTGAACGACTGCAACAGACACAATACTGAACCCTGCATTCCTCCTTTCCCTCCGTCATCGTCGTCGTCGTCACTGTCACTGTCGTCCGTCGTCATCACCGTCGTCATCAGCCTCAGAAACTCTGTTTAGGAACCTGCAGTAGGAATGTGCCACACCACAGGGCACAGCGCAGGCCTCTGCGACCCACCAGTCCCCTAACCTTCAGATCATATGCTTACTCCACTCCACTCTGACTTCCCTACCCACATACCCTGCACAGCGCCTTGCTCTGAAACTGTGGTCTCCCATGCCTTGGTGCCTGTGATCTCTTACACCCAAAACACCCCTCTTTCCTCCTCTTGTTACCCCACCCCAACATAAAAGCCATCACTCATTAAGCACATGGACGACTCTATGACAGTTGGCCTCCTGGCACTACATATTGGATTCTAACTTAACATCACCAGGACCAATAGCATAGCCAGTCTGACTCGAAAGCACAGAATTTTAACCACTGATTGGTTTTCATAGCAAACGCAATGATTACCTCCTGGGTTCCAAACTGTGGGGGATGTGGAGGTCAACCTTGTGATGGGAAAGTAGGCTGGAGAGAGAGGTGCCGCAGGTTCCTTTGACTTCTCTGCCATACACGGCATTACACCTAAGATGGCTCCCAGAACACCAGTAAGACAGCAGAAAGGAACTGAGGCCAGGGTGGTGGCTGCCTCCCCCATCTTCACACAAGTCCTAACAGGTGGTAAGACTCCCCCTACTCCTTCCAAGTCACCTCATCAGGCAGGGCTTCATTGGAGTGGGGTGACAGTGTGGCAAGATATGACTGGCTGAGAATTTATAGAGACTTGGGATTGGCTCAAACACTGCACATAAGCTTATGTGCTGTGCAATAAATACAGATATACACCTTGATGGTGCTGGTCTTGGGAGTCTGATTCCCAAGATTTGTCATGTGACCTTATCACCTCTCACCCCCCCCCAACCTCAGTCCTGTTCCCACACCAAACTACAGTGGGAGTACATTCCTCCCCCCTGTGTAAATTAGCCATAGTATGTTTCTCGCAACACTTATGATGCCATATTTGGCTTATCCTCTAGTAGCCAGGAGCTCTCGAGAGGTCAAGGACTACTTTACATAATAGGTACTTTACATAATAGGTACCCAGCATACATAGAGTACTCAATAGATGCTTATTGAGTAAATCAATTCACAAATATTTTACCCTTCCTTTTTTTCCCCTACACCTAATGTGTTCCACCATAGCCTAAACATAAATGCTGAGATAACAGAAATCCCTAATGTTTGAGGTAGAACAAGCTTTATAAGAGGGAAAATTGTCAACAGCTTTATCAAGTTTTTCTTCATGGACTCCAAGAACTTGCCCCTCAAAAATTAAGCAACTTCTATGTACAGCCTGGATTTTTATTACATCTGTTTCTTAACTTTGTGTGCATGCTTGCACAGACACGCACTGGTGCCATGGTGCACATATGGAGATCAGAAGACAATTTTGGGGAATCAGTTCTCTCCTTCCTTCATGTAAAGCCTGGGGATTGAACTCAGATTGTTGGGTTTAGTGGCAAGCACCTTTACCCACTGAGCCACCCCACTGGCCATGCAGTCCCAGGAAGCATATTCTATGAGTTTTGACAGGTGTGTACTCCCATGTTCCTGGGAGTGAAATCAAGACACAGAGCATTTACTGCACATCAAAGGGCTTTTTAGCTTGCTTCCCAGTTGACGTAATCCTACCCTCAGCCCCATGCAAACATGGATTTCTTTTCTGTCCCTGGGCTCACCTTCTCTTTCCCAGGATTTTACTCAACATTCCTACGTATCCTCTTGCATCTTGGCTTCTTCACTTACAACTTGTATTTTGAGATTCATCCATGTTGCTACATATTTAACTGCTTTGCTTCTTTTTATTGTGGGGTACTATTCCCCACAAATGTCAAATGTCTTATTTATAATCCACTTGTTAATAGAGATGTGTGCTGTTTCCAGCTTGGTCATTTGGAAGTAAGAGGAATGTTTGTGCACACTTTTTATATGGACACATGTTTTCATTCCCCTTAGACAAATATCTAGGAATGGAATTGCTGGATGAAATGGTAGGTGTGCGTTTAACCTTATAAGGTACTGCTAAGACAATCCACTCAATTAGTTCCGGTACAATTTTATACTCCTGTGTGCAGTGGGTGAACTGTTCCTTATCTGCTACCAAAGGTGGTAATTTCGGCCTTTGAAATGGCCCGCTCTACCATTCTAAAAAACCCGTGGCAGCATCATATTGTGGCTTTAATTTCATTTCTCTGACAACAAATGATACTGAACCCCAGTATATCTTCCTTGGTGGAGAACACATTCAAATGTGTCCCTTTTTATTGAGTTTTAAAAGGTTCCATCAGTGACTTCAGGGCTGAATGTGTGTTCTAGACATACTTTGAGATGGTTACTACTGACTCTCAACTTGACTGGAAGTAAAAACCGCCTAGCAGACAAACCTCTGGTCAAGTCTGAGAAGGAATTTGTACACTGAGTTAGTACTAAATGTGTGTGACTGCATTCCACAGGGGAGGAGGGGAGTTTCAGAGTGATTGCCAAGGAGAGAGCAGACTGAACATCAGCAGCCGTCCTTGGGTGCTTCATGACTGTAGGAGGAATGGAGCAAGCTGTATGAAGCTCCTGCCACACTGTCTCCTCACCATAACAAGCAGTGCCCTTGAGCTAAGAGACAGGAGAAAGCCTGCCTGCTGCCTGCTGTCTGCTGCCTGCTGCCTGCTGCCTGCTGCCTGCCTGCCTGCCTGCCTGCCTGCCTGCCTGCTGC